>NW_026000305.1:2011047-2041896 GCF_001458135.2 Marmota marmota marmota | reverse complement strand
TCTTTTTTTTTTTTTTTTTGCTTTTGTTGCTTGTGTTTGTGGAGTCTTATCCAAAATTGTCATTTAGGCTCTCCAAGCCATAGTCTCTAACCTGGGACTAATCTCAAAAGCATCATTCTGAAGATTAAACATAGAGATTAATTCTATATCAGAATCCTTTTATTTTCCAGTTCATATTTTGATTTGTTCAGAAACCTTGCTATATACTTCAGAAACTGGAATGTTTCTATAATACAATTTCTCAGATACATTCAAATCAATGCTTTCCTTTTTTTGTGTCTGTAATTATATAGTGATGTCCTTTGCATAAGTTTTATCATATAGAAAATGGAGATTATTTAATTAAATTTCCATACAAAGCTACACACACACACACACACACACACACAAATTTGTCTCTAGAGTTGTTGGATGTGAAGTCCTGCATTTCTTGTTCCTCCCCGTGATGCTTACTTAGCATGATATGAGAGGCTTAGACTATTTGCTCAATGCTTATTAGGTATCAGCATTATTAAAAAATAATATCTATCATGTAACATACTGATTACTATTGTCAGTGTATTTCTCAGCACTTTACATATATTAACTTAGTAGTTAGTTTCCATCATTATCTTCATTTCATAGAAGAGGGCTGAGGCCTCAAAATATTTACCAACTTGCTCAGGATCACATAGCAAGTAAATACAGAACAAAGATTTTAATCCATCCAATCTAAGTCCTATCTGTTCTCTTAAATCAGTGTATTATATTACTCAAAAACCTAATATTTCTTACTTTGGAATGAAAACTTGATTTCTGGCTCTATCACTTACCTATTGATGTAACCTTAGACAGGTTATGTGATATACATTTTTTGGGGGGAGTAGCAGGGATTGAAGTCAGGGGGCACTCGACAACTGAGCCACATCCTCAGCCCTATTTTGTATCTTACTTAGAGACAGGGTCTCACTCAGTTGCCTAGGCCCTCGCTTTTGCTGAGGCTGGTTTATGAACTCCTGACCCTCAGGCCTCAGCCTCCCAAGCTGCTGGGATTACAGGAGTGCACCACCACGCCCAGCAGTGTATGAGCTTGATAGAAATAACTTACTCATAAGATTATTTATTTATTTAATGTTTGGACAAAAAATTTATTAGTGCCTATTAATTATACATAATAGTGGGTGTAATTGTGTCATATTTATATATTTATATAGCATATTTTGATCATTTCTATTGCCCAAACTTATCTTTCCCTCCACTTCCCTCAATCCTCTTCCTCTTCACTAATACTTTACCTTCTATACTTGTATTGTCCTTTTTTATAGATCATACATTTTATAGGATTATTGCATGGATAAAATGAGATGGTGTATTTTAAATGAATATAAAGTATTGTTTATTTTTTCTATCATTCATTGTCAGTGTACATAACAGAGCTCTAGTTATATTTGGTCAAAGATGGAAATGTAACATTAATGAACAATCTTTGGATTACGATAGACCTGAGTTGGAGTCACAGAGGTTATTTGGTTTTCTAATTGTGTGACCTTGAACAAGATTTTAAATCTCTCTTAACCACAGTTCCTAACCTGGAAAGTAGGAAAAATTATACTTATTCAAAGCTTTAGTTTGAGAATTACATGAAATAAAGCATATAAAGTCCTGGTTCATTGAAGATGCTCCATCAGTATTACTTATCATTTTCAAAGAGACTGTTCCATCCTAAAAAGTCCTGTTCTCCCTGAGAACAATGATTCTTCATTACTTCAAAATTCAGGTCAGAAAACTCATTTTGGAGACTGGGAAAGTAGCTCCCAAAGTAATTGGCACATACTCCTATTCTACTGATAAAAGGAAGTTTAAAAAAAACTGTTTACCATAATTAGAGTAGGAAGAACTACTTCAATTCTTGGAACAATGTAGTCCTCGGTGATTATTTTTGAACTGGTCACCCAAATTTATTTTTTTAAAGTAATGAAAGAAGCCAAGAGTTTGGAGAATATGTTCTTCTATAAAAATCAATATATGAATCCTATAGGAAACTGTCACAAATGTTACAGTAAAACCCTGACCATGAAGTGAAAAATAGATTTGAAAACTGAATTTCTTTCTTTAAAGATAATATTACTATTCTATTATTACATGTATAATCTACATTTATTATTGAAAATAGACAAAAAAGGAAAAAGGAACATACAAATAAGCAAAAAAAGACTCTTTAACCACGATCTTACCCCTGTCAACAATTTGGTATATGTACTTCTAGAATTTATATGTGTGTATGTATGTGTGTATGCAGATACTTACATTTTTTCATAGTTCTTTTATTTCCCATTATATTTTGACTATATTTCCATGATAAAATTCAAAGCATCTTTAAAGCCTACTTTTATAAAGTTAGTTTCTGATATAACTTTTTTCCAACAATGTTTCAGTTTGGAGCAATCTCTTTATAATGCCTACTGGAAACTTGTGTCAGCTGCAATATCCACCATCAGCCAATTATGCTATTTAACTAGAGGGCCACTAGAGAGCTGATTTTGTTCAAATGAAAAATCTAAGTATTGAAGAGGTATGAGCTCTCCAAGAGCAATTGGTCTTATTTCTGCTGCCCTCAGCAGTCCTGAAATAATTTTCAAAAGTAAGCATAAAGAAATAGAATTTGTGTCACCCCTTCAGGGGGGAATGACTCAGTTAAGAAACATCTCTCTCATCAGTAGTTTCATTGGAGATGCTCATCATAATTTCCTACTCTGTAATAAAACTTCATTTTGGAGTAGCTGGAAGGATTTCTACTTCTGTAGGAATGGGGGCTGGGAGAAGACAGAACCTTCGAAATGGTGGAAGTGCTGAATGACATTCATGCAAGTGCTCTAAGAGAACCTAGATTCGGTAGAGGAGGAATTAATAAACTGTACTGACAATTCTTCATGTTCTGGGAATGGTGGCTGTGATTCCCCAAGGCTTTACTGGAGAAATATTTCTTCAAATCCTGGAATATAATTCTTCATGTGAGATACTAGAATGCTAGAGTACACTTGATGCTTCTGAAATCTGTTATAAACTTTCAGTCAGTAAATATGTGGTACTTTCATGGCTGCTAAACTTCAAAGAATTTAATGCAGATGATTAATTCATATCATATTTGAAGTAGTTACAAAGTTTTTCCAAATTAGGAAAAGACAAATTTCTATTCCTTTCCCTTTGGTATGGAGCTGTGCTATTGAAAACAAAGAATGCTCCAGTGGTCAGCCTTCATTCCATGGTTTTGGGGTGATTTCTAAATTTGGAGTTCCCAATTAGCATTCCAGAAAGTAGTATATTAGCTTTCTTCTGTTAGTTTTCTGAAAATCTATGAAAAATTGTCCATTCAGCATACATATTGCATTTTGGAGGCCTCAGTGCCTCACTGTTTTTACATATATAATTCCTTTTTCTTTCTATGCAGTAGAGTATATGAGATTATATGATAATCTGAGTATGGATTAATAAACTGAATATTAATTCATCCAGGCCTTACTAAAAATTTATTTTATTTCAGCTATTAGACACATCCACCTAGTCTTGCAAATAGTAAGAGGAGAAAAGTGTGGGAGTGTCAGCATTTTCTGTGTGGGTATTAAAAATCAGGTACCATACTGGGTGATTTGTATGTCATCCAGGTGTCAGTTGATATTACCTATGTTTTGAGATTTACATAATTCTGGCACAAATTCTCTAGCACACATTGTTGAGGATTTCAATGCACTCCCTGTGATTTGTGAATCTTCAGGAAAATGTAGTCTCATAATAACATCAGGTTTTAAACTCTTCCTTGCACTAACCTCTCTACCTCTCAGCTTTTCTCTTTTCTTTCTCTAATTTAGTCAAGGAACTCTGCTCCTTTACATTGATTATGTCCCAAATGGCTTGTTTAACCCATGTGAATATTTTACTTTCAATTCAGAACTAAAGAGAGAATTTTTAAACTGACAAAAATGGAAAATTTACAACTGAATTTGCGAAATGCCCTTTTCAAAACTCTTTGACCTAAGTGTTATGAGAAATTTCTTACTGGTCATCTTTTCCACAGACCCAGCATGCTTCCTGAGTGCTCTGGCCTATTCTCTTGAAGCTCTCCTTTTATCTCCTTGCTCCTCTGTTTAACAGGTTCCTCCAGAATCATTCTTCATATATATATGACACATTTCTATTATATTCTTCATATATATGAGACACATTTCTATTCTATTCTATTATATATATATATATATATATATATATATATATATATTCCATTTTATTACACAAAACAATTCAGTTGTCTATCTCTTTACTCACTGTATTTGTCTGCTCAGGCTTCCATAACAACTTACAGCAGACTGGGTAACTTAATCAACATAATTTATTTCTCACAGTTCTGGAGACTGGAAGTACAAGATCAAGATGCTGGCAAGGTTGGTTTTTTGAAGAACTCTCCTCAGCTTGCTGACAGCCTTCATCACACTGTGTCTTTACATAGCCCTCTATCTGGTCACACATTTCTGGTGTCTTTTCCTCTTATAAGGATAACTGTCCTATTCAATATACAATGCTATATGACTTCATTTAACCTTCATTAGCTCCACAAGGGCCCTATCTACAAAACTGGTGGTTAGTTTTTATTTTTTTTTGTTTTGTTTGTTTGTTTTGTGGTGCTGGGGCTTGAACCCAGGGCCTTGTGCATGTGAGACAAGCACTCTACCAATTGAACTACATCCCCAGCCCTTAATTTTTAAAATACATGAATTTGGGGAAAGCACAGATCATTCTGTTACACTCGTATTAAGGCCTACCATTTGCATGAAAAAGATGCATTAATGTATTCTGCAAAACAGATCCATCTATGCTGAGGGCTCACCTACAAATTAGTAGATGCTTTGATACTTCAATACCCTCTTTCTCTTTCTCTCCATTCTTCTTTCCCATTCTCTCCCCTTCAATAGTCTTGAAAGGGACGCTGTAATAGATTGAATGGTTACCACCCAAAGATACCAATTCCTAGTTCCTAAAATTTGTAAATGCTATTTTACTTAGAATAAAGTATTTTGATGTCATATGTATGTACACATATGTCACAGTGAAACGCATCATTCTATATTAAAAATGCACTAATAAGTGTGTCCTTATATAAGAGTCAGGCATGGGAGGTTTGACATACATAGAGCAAAAGGTGATATGAAGACAGAGATAGATATTTGAAAACTGTTGTGATATGGCCATAGCAAAAGAATATCAGAAGCCACCAAAAATTCAAAGAAGCAAGGAGTAGATTACCTTCTAGAACCTCTGGAGGGAAAAAGGCCATGACAAACCCTTGGTGATTTTGGACTTCAGATCTCAGTAGTATCAAAGAATAAATGTATGGCATTTTAATTTCCAAGTTTCTGGTTCTTTGTCACAGCAGCCACAGGAACCAATATACAGAGGAAGAGAATATACAAATTTTCTTATTGGTAGAAATTTACATCTTGACCCCATCCCCCACATAAACCTTAGGAAGCAGGCTTGGGTGTGTAGCTCAATGGTAGAGTGTTTATCTAACGTATGCAAGACCCTGGGTTCAATCACCAGTGCTGATGGAAGGAAGGAAGGAAGGATAGAAAGAAGGAAGGAAACAAGGAGGGAAAAAGGGAGGGAAAGAAGGAATAAAGAGTGAACTTTTAGATACAAGAGGTGAATCTAAAATGGGGTTTAAATCATTTGTTTATATAATTTGTTTGCCCTGCTTTACATACATTATATCATTTAATTTTTATAATAATCTTTTTTCTTTTTTATAAACATACTTAGTTCTTTTTAGTTGGACATAACATTAGAATTCATTTTGATTGAAATATAAAAATATGGAATATGATTTGTTCTAATTCAGTCCCCAGTTTTTACCCTTTCCCTCCCCACTTCCCTCATCCCCTTCCCTTCCCCCTACTCTACTGATATTTCTATTTACTTAAAGTATAGAAGTCTTCTGAAGTAAGAATTATGATACAATTTTTACTAAAGAAACTTAAACAGGGAATGCTTGAATAACTTGTCAGAGGATAGTATTAGTAAGTGGTAGGACCAGGACTTTTTAGTAGAGAAGGAAAGTTCAAGGTGTCTTATTAATTTCTAATCATATACGAAGGTAGTATTATTAAGCAGAAACTGAAATGGAAAATTTCCGGAAACTTTAAAAATATTGGCCCTTTATACTGGAGCTTTTTAAGATAATTATAAAAATTGTTGCCAAAGCAGTAAGAATAACAGTAGTCAATCTTCCAAACTGAAAGATTGCATCAGATTGTTTTTAAATGTAAGCTTTAACAAGCACTTAGAATTTAGGTTCTCAGTGAAACATGTTTAGGAATGAAAGAAATAAATTACATAATAGTGATTATGGAACTCAAGCAGGGTAAATTCTATAACAATGCAATTTATAAGTTATACATTACAACACATGATAGATTTCTATTATTCCTTTTTATCTCTCAGAATATGTCTCTAGATATAAATTCTTTGGGTATGAGTAGGAATGAGGTTAGGGTTATGAGTATGTTCTCTTCTAATATATTTACTGTAGAACATATCATTTAAAAATGAATGTTCTTTCCCAATGTCCCATCTGGTTTGGATGACAAATTTGAATATGAAATATTAATCCTGACTCTATTATAGTAAGAGTTCTTTGTCTTACTCACTGCTCTGTAATTGACTGTGAAGGATGCCAGGATCAAATTGCTTTCCCTACATCTTTCACTTTATTTCCCAGATTATAGAAAGATGGCAAGGAAAAAAACTATTTCACCTTATCATCATATGTGAAACGAGAGGTGGAATTATCAGAGAGGTTCTAGGATGAAATTCAATTTGAACAGGGTCTTGAATACTAACCTTAATAAGTAGAGAGGGAAAGGTAATTTAAGACAGTAGTGAAAATATTTTAAAAAGCATGTATGTGAACCATTGTTGGAAAAATCTTATATTTCCTATGTTTAGAAAAAGAAGAGAGAGAGATTACATTGAAGAATGAATGTGGAAGAACAATGTAGACTTCAGCAAGTGTGACACATTTAGAAGTCAATTTAACTTCATCTTCTTTATGAAAGGGTCACTGGACACATGATAAGAATGTTATAGATTTTAAAAATACCTGGATTTCAACTAGGTATTTGATAAGAATTTGGGATAATCTGATTTTAATAACAATATTGCCCAGGAAGTTAATAAGTGAAAATCTCATATAAGAAAGTGGTAAATAACTTGCTTTCATTTATGTCTTTATAATTTGCATCCCCCCAAAAAATAGGTCAGACTTGGTTCTCTTATCAAATGGAAACTGAAAAAAATGTTATAATTAATAGGTTAATTAAATCTAGAGGGAAGACTACTAGAAGTCCTGCAGATCAGACACATATATGAGATGCTAAAGAAAGCTAAAATGCAGAATGAAAGAATTAGGATGCAAAACCCTCCACATAAAATGGAACAGATTATGTTTAATGGGATTTAATAAAGCATGCTACATTTTCCTTGAGGGTTTCATGCTTTCCAAAACTTATTGAGCACCTACTATATGTTAGGCATTGTGCAAGATGGTGAAGATACAAAGATAAGGAAGTCATAGTCCTCAAGGAGCTCACAATCTCACAGAGTAAATCATATAAATGAATTTTATTACTACAATGTAATAAATATAGTACTAGAGGTAAGCATAAAGTGCTATGGAAAGATAGAGATAGGGCAATTAAATGAGATAGGTATTCATGAAAATGTGATGTTTGAGTTTAATTTTATAGGTGATAAACATGATCTGAACAAAAACAAGGATGATATTTTAGGTAAAGAAAAGCTAAGGTGTTTGAAGCAATAACCCTAAGTATTAAGTCTGACTATAAGGAATGGTAGGTATTGAAAAGTGATACAAAAATGAAAGTGGACTGTGAGATCCCTGAAAATGAGATCAAGAGGTACTCATTTTCATGCCCTCAACAAACACAGAGCTTGGAACAAACTAGATCCTCAGAAATATTTTTAATGAATAAATTAATGAATAGCATGGATCAAAATATAAAGTGCCTTAAAATCTAAACTTAAGATGTTGAAATTTATCCAAGTGGTTATGGGAGGCCAATGAAGTCCTTTAACTTTAGAGTGATATGATTACATTAATATTTCAGAAAGCCCACTCTGGCAGCAGTGAGATATAGAGGAGAAAGGCTGAAACAGATAGGCTAGTGCTATAATCCAGATGACAAGGTAGAGTGAACTAAACCATTAAGGAGGTGATATCGGGCTGTAGTGGTTAAGTCAATAATATATTGATTTACTGAGGATTTTGATTTATATGAGGATTAGGAGAGAATAGAGAATCCAGATTGGGGAAATTTTTGAGGGAAAAATTAAAATTTTATAATAAGAACAAAAGCTGTTTGGGATGTATAGAAAGG
This sequence comes from Marmota marmota marmota, assembly GCF_001458135.2. Taxonomy (NCBI): domain Eukaryota; kingdom Metazoa; phylum Chordata; class Mammalia; order Rodentia; family Sciuridae; genus Marmota; species Marmota marmota. Next base: position 2,033,470 of record NW_026000305.1, on the reverse strand, counting down.
ATGCCTTAAAGCATTTAGGGACCAGCTGAAATTGAAAGCCATGGATATCTGGTGGTGTCAGTCAGTATGACTGTGTAGCTTTCTTCAATGGGTTCTATCAGCTCAGATATAGAAATAAGAGAATTTGAATATTTGGATTATTTCAAAGTTTAAGTTTGTGGGTAGGTATCAAAATATAAAGGTATTAGTCCCATTTCTATTTCCCTTTATAACAAAAATCCTTCAATGAATTTTCTACACTCATTCTCTTCATTTCTATTCTCCCAATACTCTTTTAAATCCTTCTCCAATAAAACTTTTGTCCCTACTCATCCATAGAAACTGCTCATGCCAAGGCCACCATATTTTTAGACCCAATGATGAATTTTCAACCCTCAATTTATCTGACAACTTAGCAGCATCTGATACATTTACTTACATTTTTCTCCTGGAAAATGCCTTCACATGACTTCCAGGGTGATATATTCTCCTGATGTTCTTTCAAATTCTCTAGCTACTCTTATACATAACATTTCTAAATTTCTGATTTCTAAATTTTACAAAGTACTAGGGATTAGTCCTTGGTCATAGTCATGGTTTGGATCTGGAATGTCCCCAAAAGTCTCACGTGTTCAGTGGGGCTTTTGGGAAGTGATTGGATCCTGAGGACCCTGACCTAATCAGTGAATAAATCCCTTTGATAATTGAATTTACTACTCGGAGGTGGAACCTAGTTGGAGGAAGTCAGTCTCACTGGGGACATGCCCCAGAAGGGTTTACATTCAGTGTGGCTTTTTCTTGCTTTCTTTCTGCTTACCAGCTTTCATGAGCTGAGCAGATTTTCTCCCCTACTATTTCCATCATAATGCTCTGTCTCACCTCATGCCCAAAGCAATGGAGCCAGCTGACCATACACTGAAACCTCTGAAACTGTGAGTCAAAATAAACCTTTCCTCTTCCACATTGTTTGTGCCCAGTACCTTGGTCACAGTGACAAAAAGCTGACTAAAACAGTTCTTTTATCTTTATATCTTCATCTGTTAGAGAACTCAGTTGCACGGATTTAAAGTTCATTTATGCTCTCCCAATTCTCTCTCTCTCTTTTTTTTTTTTTTTTGGTACCAGGGATTGAACTCAGGGACACTCAACCACTCAGCCCCAGCCCCAGCCTATTTTGTATTTTATTTAGAGACAGGGTCTCACTGAGTTGCTTAGTGCTTTGCTTTTGCTAAGGCTGGCTTTGAACTCATTATCCTCCTGCCTCAGCCTCCCAAGCTTCTGGAATTACAGGCATGCACCACCATGCCCGGCCCAATTCTCAAATGTATACCCTTAGTCTAGAACTCTTCTCTGATTTCTAGACTTAAATATTCATCTCACTATTAAATATATTCACTTAGATATATTATATATAAGTATATACACATGTATATATGTATATATACATATGTATGTATATATAATCTTAAAAATAGCATGTCCTTAAACAGCTCCAGAACTCACCAACCCTTTTATGTTCCTTGAAATACCTTCTTCTTCAATGATCTTTCCCATCTTGGTTAATAACAAATCTAGTCTTCCTTTTACAGACCCCAAACATCAGTATCATTCCTGACTTTTTCTTACTGCTTGTATCCTACCTCTCTCCGGCTCTCTTTCTCTCTCCTTCCCTCACTCCTACTCCCCCAACAGTTCTCTATATCATCAAGCCATCAAGCCCCTCACCCCTAGCAGCTTGTTACCTGACACATATATCATATCTCATATACTATCTCCTACAACTCTCCCACTTATACTACTTTCCAGGTAAAGTATCTTCCTTTATATTCTTTAAACATGCTAGCCTTGCTTCCATTTCAGGATCTTTGAACTTTCTGTTCCTACTGTCAGGAACACTCTTCCACAAGACATCTGTTATGGTTTAGATATTAGTTGTCCTCCAAAGTTCATGTTGAGACAATACAAGAAAGCTTAGAGGTGAAGTAATTGGGTTATGGGAGATTTAACCTAATCACTGTATTAATCAGCCAATAAGTATTACTTAAATGGTGACTGTAGGTCAGTAAGGTGTGGTTGGAGGAGGTGGATCATTGGACGAATGCCTTTGAGGTATGCATTTTGTCCATGATGAGGGAAGTCTTTCTCTCTGCTTCCTAGATGCCATGTTCCCAGCTGCTTTCCTCGGTCACACTCTTCCATCATAATGTTCTTTCTCACCACCAGTCCAGAGCAATGGAGTTGGCCATCTATGAACTGAGACCTGTGAAACCATGAGCCCCCAAATTAAACTTATCCTCTTTTAATTCTTCTTGTCAGGTGTTTTGGTCACAGCTGCAAAAAAAAAAAAAAAAAAAAAAAAATCTGGCTAAACCAACATCCTTGTGAATTGCTCCCTCATAGCATTTCCATGAAAATTTTCCTTCTCTGCATGTCTCAGAAAATGTTATGTTTTGAAAAATTCTTAATCCTCAGAAACTAGAAAGAATGAGAAAAATAAATATACCTTATAAACAATAATTAAAGGTTGATAATCAACATAGAAGCACCAAAGCTGGTTGTATAATTATATTAAAATGGATTCTACTGTCATGTATATCTAAAAAGAACCAACCTTCCAATCAGTGGAAGAAATCCACTGATATCACATCAAAATCAAATACAGAAAATTCTCATAGGAGGAGCTGTAATTTAGTGGTGACATTTTTCCAGAATAGGACACGAGCACGTAGCAAAAGACAGTCATAATTCTGTCAGTCCGGCTTGAGCAGTTGTCTGTCATGTTATTATTGTATATTTTTGGACTTTTCTGCTGTTAATGGGTAGTTAATCTTGCAGGTAAAATAATTAATAAGTTTATATATATACAAACTACCAGTGTTAATTACTAGTCTTTAAAGAAAAATAAGTTCATAATTGGTAAATTTCCACCTGTAGTTCTCTGTAGTACTGTTTGTCTTGCTAGGAAGATCTGGAAACTATGTCATTGAGTCCAACATTATTCACTGGCATTTTCTATAGTAATGGGGTATTTTTTAGAGAATATGGTTCTTTGTAAATACTTTAAGAGAATGAATAAAAAGTGTATAAACTCACCTAAAATCATAATTAGCAAAAGTAACATTGATTTCAATGTCAAAACAAGAATCAAGGTAAGCAGACAAAATTCACTGGTCATTGAAAAAGAAATGAGTTTATCAACATGCAATCAATTGCCTAACTTAAAGATGGTTTTACATGAACTCTCAAGAAGTTGAGTGATATCATTTGGTGGCATTTTCCTGTTTCTGGAATACTTGTCACAAAACAAAAATAGAGATAGAGCAATTGATGCAATATATATATATTAAAAGTTATTTCCAAAATCCATCACTGAAATAGTAAATATTTGTGGCATTATCTTTCAAGTTTTAAACTTATTTTTATTAGGTTTTTTGTGTTAAGGGTGCTGCCTTTAAGTATTTTTCTCTTGCCAGTTTTCTATATCAAGTGGAGATCATTTTTCCATGTAATTGAAATATACAACCTTTCATAATACATTGGTCCAAAAAATAAACCATGCATGTGTTATTATGTTGGGTTTTGTTTTATCAAAAGCCTCTGAAAGCTTTAGTGTCAGAGAAAAGTGATTCATTATTTACTATGGTAACTCATTATTAATTAGAAACATGCAATTTAACTACTATGAAAAATATGGAATATCTTAAAATTTCAGGAATTTCTGAGAAATCCCAGGAATTCCAATTTATAGATCGAGACTCCAAAGACCAATTAATATCTTTGGAATTTGGAATTTTGAAACACTATTCCCTTATTCCTTTAAGTAATCCTCAAATGTCACCTTATCATGAGGTTCTTCCTGATCACATTCCTCCAGTACCAGAAATATATATATCCACTTTTCTGCTTGATTTTCTCCATAGCACTTACCATTTCCAGATGTATTGTAATTTGTTTGGTTTTTAATTGCTTGTTACTTCTAGTTAGAATGCAAGCTCATTGAATGCGTAAATTTTTACTTCCACTGCTGCATAATGCTTTTAGAACAGTGCTTACCATATAATATGCATATTTTAACAGGTTATGGGATTTAGACAGAAGAAAGAAAGAACTGAATTTGAAAGAGAGGACTCAGGTCCAGGGACAGGAGGGCTCTGGTAGAAATTTAGATGAGAGAGTGCTTTAAGAATTAAGGTAAATTCATGGAAATGGATGAATTATGAGGAGTGGTGATGAAGGTCTTCAATGCTGATATAATTAAGGTTAGTGGAAAGCTAGAAGAGTGATTTGAAAAGCCTATATAAATATTGAGGTTGCCCTGGACAATGCCAGAAACAGATATGGAGAGAAAGAAATGATCCTAGGTACTGAAGTCCTCAGTGGATGTTATTGTTGGCCTGGAATTCTAAGGATGACAATAAAAAAGAGAGCTTAGATGTGATATAATAAGATAATATGATTGTTGGAAGGAATATTTTTATAAGAAGTTACAGAAACAATAATAGCTTAAATATTAGCATTTGTTGAATTTCTAAAATTTCTGAAAGGTAAGATTCTAGGTGTTTCATCTCTGTTACCTCATGGAATCCTTACAATGATGCTCTAATTGTATCCAAGAGTGTCTTCTAAGTTACCAAACAGTCCATTGCTTTCCTAAGTACTGACTAGCTGCTGAGGTGAAAATGCTGTCAGGGAAAAGGAGAACGTAGTGGGAGTAAAGGTCATATGCATTGCAGTCGGAGGTGCTTTGTATGGAGAAATTCAGACAATTCTTAACTACGCATTTTTCTTTGGTTAGATGAAGATAACAGCAGTGCTTTCACTAGGAGATGGCACATAGGGAGTATGTATCAAGTATGAACATGTTACCCTCTTTGAACATAGGTCTGTAGGTGATCAGTGGACTTTATGTGGTCTTAGACTCTGGAAATTGGAATGGTGCATCCCGCAATTACACCTCAAATTGGAGGTGATGGTCAAATATTAGTTGGTGGCAATGATATTGACAAATATGATAGTGGTGGCTAATGTAGATCAAAATTCAGTATCAGAGATGAAGTCTTTTGTGCAAGGATATATACGACCCTCAGTTGAGGGTTTTGTATGCCAGTGCTCATATGTGTACGTACTTGTGGAGTTAACAATGGCCACTTTGGAAATTAAATGTGAAATTTAGACCTGGACTATGTCCCAAGATCTCTGAAGAATGTAGAAGCCAATATTGTGCTGCAAATTACCTCCTAATGAATGGTATCTTATTTATTGTCCAGCCATCTGAATTGAATAATGTCCTCCCCCGAAAGAAAGATATTTTGAATCCTAACCCCTAGTATATACAAGAGTGGCCTTATTTGAAACTAAGGTCATTGCATATGTAGTAAGTTAACATTGGTCATATGTAATATGGTGAATTCTTAATACAATATGACTGGTGTTTTTATAAGAAAAGACACAAAGAAAGACACACAGGTAGGGATACAAAGTTGCAAGCCAAGGAATGCAGAAGATCAACACAACCAGGAAGAAGTAAGAAAAATTTACCCCAAATCTCAGAGGGAGCACTGTTCTATTGACACCTAACTATTTTGGATTTCTTGCCCCAGACTGTGAGAGAATTTATAGACTGTTTTAAGCTACCAAGTCTGGGATACTTTGTTATGACAGCAGTAAGAAACTAATACAGAGGGCCTTAAAACATACCCATGAATTGAGTTTAATTCTTTGGACAAAGTTTAGTGTCCAATTGCTGTGATTGTGCTTCTTAGAACATAGACTCAGCTGTAGATATGGCTATCTTGCATATAGAGTAGCCCTTTAACATCCAGTATATGTCTTCTCAGTGCTGCCCTCTGGTGGCTTTGAATCTCAGATAATTGACAACATGAATTTACTGTTCTCACATTACATTGTGGGGCTATATGACTGTAAAGGTCTTATGGCCAATGACTTTCAAAAATAAGACCTCTTTTATTGTTTCTGATACTCTGAATTCTCCTTCTTTCACATCATACTCAATTTCATGAAATAATAATTATCCTGACTCCTCTAACCTCTGCATTAGCTGATTATGGTCATCTTTCCCCTCCATGTTCAGAATACCTTGGACCTCTCTCATCCTCATACTGGCCCTTGAAACTCATAGTCCAATGTCCCAATTCCTTTCAAACCTGTTCCATTATTGAAATGATAAATAATCTGTGTTCAAGGCTTTAGTTACTGATAAAACTTTGTGTTCATAATTAGCAAGCATGTTTTAGCAGAATCTAACAATACCTCAATACACATGCTTTTTAGATTTGGAGTTCCCAAAAATTACCCTGTAGTTAGATGCTAATTTATAAATATGACCTGTGTCCACATAATATTGTAGGTCTTGATATCTAGATGCAATAAAAAGGTTTGTAATAACCAAAGAGAATTAGAAAATTTGTATCTGACATAAGATATAGCCACAGTCAAATTTCAGATACACACACAAAAAAAGTCAGCTTTTTTTGCTGAGACAAACATCTGAGAAGAACAACTTAGAAGAGGTTTGAATCTATGGTCAGTTGGCTAAGGTAGGCCTGAGGTGAGGCAGAACATTATGGTGGAAAGAATGGATGGTGGAAGAATACTGCTCACCTGTGGCAGCCAAGAAGCAAAGACAGGTGGAGAGGCAGGGACAAGATATGGTCCCCAAGGGCACACCCCAGTAAGTCCCAACTGCCTATAGTTTCTACCACCTCCCAATAGTCCATTTAGCTATTAATGGTTTAATCCACTGATGAGGTCCTAGCCTTCCTGATCAATCACTGCTCAAACTCCAAACCTCAGAACATTGCTGCTCTGGGGGCCATGCCTTCAATACATGAAGCTTTAGGAGACATTTAAAATCCAAACCATAATAGTAATCATGGGAAAACCTATATGTTTCACTTCTTCAACTTCAAGAAGATTCAGCAATGCCACTTCAATAAATCAGTCTACTTGCACTGGATAAGATTAATCACAGTGTCATCTTGACCTTTCATAAAACCACAGACTGTGAGAGTCTGTAGTGAACATATATATTGCCTATTTCTACTCTGTTATTTCATATATGTGGAAATGGTGGCCTAGAGAGAGAAAGGACTTCCATAGGGATACACATTTCTCAAGATAAGACCTAAAATCCTGACTTCCAGTCTTGATATTCTATTTTGCTACACTGCTAGGGTCCATCCTCTGAAACCAGTCCAATGTGATTAATGTTTAGATTTCCAGTTTCATTAAGAGTTTTTCCCCTATGATCCTCCAAGGAAATTATCCAGAATGTTTTAACTTCATTACATGTAAAATTATGTTTATTTCGCTCAGACTTATAGCCAGCTGAAATTGCTATAGGAAAAAGGAAAACTAAGTATTGGCCATTTTCTTTGGTAATGTTTCTGTTTTTCCCAGGTGCCCAGGGATGAATTAATGAGGCAATCTAAAATATGCAAGCATATTGTCAATGATAACTCAGAGTGAATCTAAAAGAAGGGACACTGGGGAGAGCAAAACTCACACTCATTTCTCAGTAGGAAGCCACAGAACTAGCAAAGTATCACTAAGACATTGTTCAACACCAGACATTTCCAGGAGATGGCAGTATAAGGCAGGTCTGGATTCAAAGGGAATTAAAAATTGGAAAAAGGTAAAAAATGTAACTTTTCCTTGCATAGGCGTAATTTTAAGGCAGGAGCATGCAGTTAACTAAAACATGATAAAAAACAAAAGGCACCTTATATGACAAGATGACATGGGTCACCAGTGTGAGGTTTGCCAGGTAATGGCCACACAGCATTTTAAAGAAATATTGAGATTAAATACACCAGAAGAGTTTATTCTAAATATTTCTAAGAAGTCAACACTGCATGTGTTGACTTTAACCATGAGATTATTTACATTTTCAAAGGAAATTTATAAGGGTATTATGTATGGTAAACAGACTTGCACAGAGTTTATAGTGATAAACAGTGTTTATTATTTAATATGTATTAGGCACTATGTTCTGGATACTTTAATACATAAATAATTTGATCTACTCTCCAGCCTCTGAAATAACTATCATTATCCAAATTTGTACATAAACTAAGGTTTATGGAGTGTTTATGCATACAATCCAAAATCCCATGTAATATTTCTTTAGTTTCTTCATAATTTTAGCCCATTGCCCTTGATGCTTCTGTCTTTGATTCTTGATTACCTGAAATTGTATTTACTTAAAATGTAATGGAGATGGAAAAGGGTTTTGTAACACAGCTAAGAGAAAGCTATCCTTTTCATTCTCTGATGAAAGGAAAAACAACTTTCACTTACTCACCCCACCAACAATGGAATTGTTTCTGAGTTTCAATTCCTTGTGGTTTACCTTTCTCTGACCTTGGCTCCTGGCTTTCCAATCTGATTGAAGGGCTGATTGAGACATGTAAAAAAACAAATGCAAACTGCAAATACTAGGTTTGTTCTTTGTCAAAACACATGCTTGGCTCTAAATGCAGTATTTCCAGTATCAGCCTGTATGAAACAATTAGTTCTCTTTATTGAAACAAAGCCTCAGTTCCTCCTCATGTTGTAAAGATCCTGGTGAGTAAAATCACTGCATTCAATGGGTTACAAATATAGAAAGATGCATCCATATCTATTTCATTGATGTTGCCTTTTAAAAAATTGTCCTACTTCTTTAGTTCTAGGTTAAAAAATATATATATAGGGTCTTGTCAGAACAAGACTTTTCACTGCCTAGCAACCTCTTCAGGTAGCATTTTAAAAATATTTAGTTTTTAGTTGTAGTTGGACACAATACCATTATTTTACTTATTTTTATGTAGTGATGAGGATCAAACCCAGGGCCTTGAACGTGCTAGCTGAGCGTTCTACCACTGAGCCACATCCCCAGCCCCTCAGGTAGCATTTATATATTGATAGCTATCAAAATCTAGGATCTGGAAGTTAGTCTTTCAAAGCTAAATGTCCAATTTTTTTCTGTATTATAAAGCTGGTTAGTCTCCAAATAGCTGACTTAACTCTCATCAACTTCACCAAATACTGGTATCTACACTTGAACATTGGCTTATTATTATATCATGATAGCTAAAATTTTCAAAGAGACTGTAATCAACGATGCTCTGACCAATTCATTCTCTCCCAGCATGAAACCAAACATCATCAGACATTTGCTTGGTGAGCACATACATAGAACAAAGGAAGTAAATTGCATGATCTGACTGGTTAATAATACCAATCTCCTGGCTCATCTGCTTACTAGCTATGGAACTTTAGGTGAGCTACTGAACCTCTTTTGCATTTCAGTTCTCTGCTCTGAAAAATGGAGATAACAATAATTTTTACCACTTCATGATATTGTTGCTAGGGTTAATCAAATTAATAAATGCAATGTACTCAGAACATATCTGGCACTGTAAAATGCTACAAAATGTTATATATTATTATTTTTATTATCTAATATACCCAGATGTGCAACTGAAATACCATGAATTTCTTCCCTTATATCTCTAACCAGTCATTTATAGAGTCTTTTTTGTACACAGCTCTATCTTATCAATTTCCCAGATTTTAATGACCATCTGTGAATTGCTAATGCCCAAATATATATCTCTATGCCTGATATTTCTTCTGAATTTCACAGCATCTAACTGAGCACCAAAACTTAGGCTGGTGATCTCAACATTTTTGATGGTATAACACACACAGAAAATAGAAATAAATGTACAATACACTAGGGTTTGTGGATGAGGCTGTGTATGGCTTGAGGTGTGCAACCTGACCAGCTACAAGTTCTAGATGCACCCAGAAAAGGCTCAGCCATCATAAGAACTGAGAGGGTTAATGTCTCCCTATCTTGTAACCCATTTGGGTTAAATAGAGCTGATTTAAATACTGCACCAGGCATCTCACACTCCACATATCTGATGTGAAGTGATTATTTCTTTCTTAAGGTCAAATCTTCTACCTGTATATCATATCTACCAAGGTATTCAAGGCAGAAACTGGAGCATTTTATAGATTTTCCACTAAATGTAGCCAGTTTTACCAAATATAATCCTTCTGATCTCTGCACCCCCCTTTCTATCCACCATACCCCTAGGGTGGGTTGGTTTGTTTGGTTTGGTATGGTTTTGATTTAGTACTGGGGATTGAATCTGGGATCTAGTGCATGCTGGGTAAGTATTTCACACCTGAGCTATATGCTTAGCCCCCCATACCCCTAGATTAACATCTGATCACCTCTGTTGTAAAAGTTTTCTAACCTATTGCTCTGATCCACTGTTTTCCCCCCAAATCCATTCTTCATACAGCTGCCATGGCAATCTAAAATACAAATCTAATCTTGTCATTCCTCTGCTTAAAATCTTTGCATGGCTGCCTATAGTTTAGAGCTATGGTTCTAATTTTTTTCTGAAGTTCCATGTAAGAAAGGAGCATCAACGCCAAAAAACATCCTGAAAGAGATTGGGTATGGGGGGGTGGTAATAATTAGTACAATTGTGAAAATTCTTTGATTTCTTGTGTTTAATCTTGAACTTGTTCACTGACAATTTCAAATTATGTCAATATGTTTGCTTGAATATATAAATAGTGTTACAAAAACGATAATTGTTTTATTATGGACATAGTGTTTCAAATTATATTTCATCAAGTTAATGATGCCCTAGAAAAATGCAACAGGTTTCTCTTATTCATTGGCAAACTTCACACATCTTGGAAAACTCCAATGTGAGTATTCTAAACTCCATAGTCTGGCTTCCAGGGCCTTTCTTATCTGACTTTTGCATATTTATTCATCCTCCCACATTTTGCTCCAGTAGCACTGACCCAAGTGTAGTCCCATGATCACAACATGTTATATCTCAAGTTCCAGCCAAGACACCCCCATCTGTTCCTTCTCCTACCCCCTTACATTCAATGACCTGGATGATTCTAAGTATGCATTCTACCAATGCACATCTCTTTATCTCTCATCTATAACATTCTTCAGAGGTCCTCCCTTGCCATGTCCCAGACAAGTTAGATATTCTTCCTCTGTTTCTCCTAAATACTATGGGCTTAGATTAAACTTAATAGTTAATCCACTGCATTAACATTCTCATTTTTACTTTTGGGCATCCCTTACTAAAATATAAGCTCCTTGATAAGAGATTATGTGTATAAAATACCTATTAGTCTATCAGTAACTTTTCTAATATTTTTAAGCTTCCATTTCAGACTAATCCCCACCTTGACAAATTCTTTTCTTAGATATAGAGATATCATTAATAGCTTTTTAATCAGACTAAGCATAGTTTTATCTCTTTGGTGCATTGTGTGTATACTTCATACTGTACCTCTTTGAGCAAAACTCCTGGATTATTCAGAGACCCTTCCTGTAGCTCACAAACATTATCCTCTTATTGTTACATACTAATTATTTTTTTCAAAGATATTTATTGAATAACTTAAGTATAAATAGAAAAACAGAAATATTACAGATAACTAAGAGAAATACTAAGTAAAGACATATCAGATGATGACAGAAGAGAAAAATAAAGATAGAACTTGAATAATATTTGATCAAAACAGTTAATAAGTAAATGGGCTGATTTCTTAGACACTAAACATCTTCTCGTAATCTATCTGGTTTGAATATCACTTCTAAAAGAGGTAATTCTGTATACATGTCAAACTGAGAGAGATTTTTATACAAACAATGGATTATTGCAATGTATATGGCCACCTGTCATACTGTTAAGACTGGATTCATCTAAACTTCATATATAAATAAAGAATGATGATAACAATGATGATGATGTTTACATACCAGGAAGTCTAGAACTGTTTCTTTGCAACTTTAAGTTTCTCCCTGGTCCTTCTGTTTTATCTCATCATTTAGCTGTTTGGCATGTTTGTGCTGCAGAATGGATTAAAACCATAGGTCTGGTCTTTTATATAGTTGAACACTAATCTCCAAAAAATGTAATTTATATGAAAGATATTTTGACAATAAATTTGTATTGTGACCTATAATAGAATACTAATTTAGACTACTTCTATAATAGAATAGTTAATTTAGACTACTTCAAACTAGAACTTTATCCAAAGAAGCAGGATCTTTTTTCATTAATAGTGGTATGTGGTATGTTGCAGAATGCTATTAAATTCTTTCTCCTGGCCCTGTAGGCAAGAGTTGGGAGAAATAGTCCAAGCTCAGCAGGGATCCTCAGTTTCCAAGGTATATTGCAAGCTCCAGATTGCTGGCACATTTGTTGGATTATAAATGCAAATCTGTGCACCATGTAATTAACATATTCCTGAAACAATAAATTGGTTTTGAGAGTTGAAAATGGAAACATTGGGTAAAGTATAGGTATTTTTTGTGTTAAAACATTTGGAGGGTATTATTGAGGGTCAAATTTAAGAAGAAATACCACATAAATCGCAAATACTTTTATGGTTTGCAAACATAGTACAAACTTAACTCATATCATTATATAGAACCGGTGATGTTTTCTTTTTTCTTATTATTTCTTAAAGTTTTTATTGGTGCATTATACATAATATCAGGATGCAATGTAACATACTCGTACCAGCGCAAAACATAATTTGGTCAATTTCTTTTCTCAGTACCTCTCATTTCTTTCCTCTTCCCTGCCTCCATGTTGGTCTCCTTCCTGTACTCTATTGTTCTCCTTCTAATTTTGTGAGATACCTTTTTTAAAAATTTCTTTTGTATCAATAGCAACTCCTTACAGTTAAAATGGCAATCATCAAGAATACAATGTTGGTGAGGGGAAAAGAATCATTTATATGTTATTGATGGGTCTGCAATTAGTACAACCACTATGAAAGTCAGCATAAAGATTCCTCAAAAGACTAGAAATGGGACCACCAAATGATCCAACTATTCTATTTCTTGGTATTTATGTGAAAGAACTAAAATCTGTGTACTATAGCAATGCATACATACCAATGTTTACAGCAGCAATTTATGATAGGCAAATTGTGGAAACAGCCTAGGTGTCCTAAAAGACAAATATTCAAAGCAAATGTAGTATATATAGACAAAGAAGTTTCACTAATCCATAAAGAATGAAACTATTTCATTTGCTGATACATGGATGGACCTGGAAAACAATGTGTTACGTGAAATAAACCAGATACAGAAAGTCAAGGGCTGAATGCTTTCTCTCATATACAGAAACTAGAAAGAAAAACAAAAGGAATAAAAAAGAAAACTGGTAGTGAATTCAAATGACACATACTAATACAAAAATGCCTTTCCAGATTTCCTTAGGCAATCTATAGTAAGTACTCATGGCCATTCTGTAGAAATTACAAACCATCATTCCTGCCACATATACTCTTGAGTATTCCATGGAGGATGAGAGGGGGCAGAGCTGGGGTCTGTAACATATATTCCACAAATTAAGATCTATGGCCATTCAGTGGTAGCTGCCATTTACCTCTGTATTAATAATATGATCATATGTTAAGTTACAGGAAGAAAATTAATCAAGGCTTACATAAATAATGGTTTATTTTTTGCACATAGTTTTATATAGACTTGTTTTAAGTCTAGATGTAGGTAGTTGTTTATTTAGATTTAATTGCTCAACAATACCATGTGGAACCAACATAGTTCTATTTTTTTCTGACTGACTATTCTTACTATGTTGACTTTCATTTTCATGCTTCTTGCATTTTTAAGATAGCTGATGAAAATCCAGACATCATGTTTACATTGAAGGCAGAGAGAAGGCAGGAGTAGAAAAGTGTTAGTGTCATTAATCAGACTTCTGATTAATGTCTCACTGCCAGAAATGAATCACATTGTCACTCCTAACTGAGAGTATAAGGAATTGAGCTTTTTGGCTTTCAAGATTCTATAATGAGAAAGTGGCAAGGGAAGAGGAAGTTTGAAATTAATTGAGATAGCTAATTAACACAGCTTCACCTTCTTAGGCCTGCTGAAATAATGTCTCTGTCATCAAAAATGACACTGATATCAGTGTCATTAAATAGATTAGTGGTTCAATGATTTCTGCACTGAGAGTAGTTCCTTCAACCTGGAATTCAGGAATAAGTGCAGGGTTACTGGGCTTCTAGGTTCTCTGGACATTTGGAGTGATAGTCATCATGGTATGACAGGCTATCACTTCCTTCTGCTCTTTCTTCACTGCATGGGTCAACTTAACTGTTTTTACTATTGGGCCAATTATCATGTAAATACCATATTTCATCTGTTCTAAGATACCCAGTTTATTACATTTTTTTAAAGAGAGAGAGAGAGAATTTTAACATTTATTTTTTAGTTTTCGGCGGACACAACATCTTTGTTTGTATGTGGTGCTGAGGATCGAACCCGGGCCGCACGCATGCCAGGCGAGCACGCTACTGCTTGAGCCACATCTCCAGCCCAGTTTATTACATCTTTCTATCTCTGAAATTAAGGTTTAAGCCTTCAACTAATGTGCCTAACAGCCAATGTTGTCATTGCATGCACATGTGGGAAGGTAGTCATGGGCCTCAGAGGTAAAGGTATAGATTGATCCCTAAATCATAGCCAGCTAGACAAATCATTTCTCTGTTATCAAATGAATCTATGATTGTCCCTGTCAGGAGTCTTGAAGTTAACAGATCCAAAATAATATCTCAATGGCCCTACTTGAATGCGGGTCCCAATGCAATGGCCCTGAAGACCTGAAGGCATTTTTCTTTATCTATGCTTTTTCCTTGTTCATCTCCCAAGATTCATCCTCCCACTGACGAATCTCTTAAAATATAAGCAAAACACATAATTTTGGATTTAATAAATTTAATCACATTTACAATCCAGATTTTTTCAGTCATATTTTGACTCAGAGTTATTGACATCTTTTTTTCACACATCTTAGTCTATATTATTACGAACATTAGTACTGCATCATTTAAAACTTGTCCAATGCTATTCCACCCTGCTTCTTTTTTGCTTAGAAATCCTCTTTTATTAAGATCAGATTACCCTATCTTCTCTTTCACTTCTAAAAACCCCCCTCTCTGTCTACTGATCTTGATGAAAAACTTGGCTATTCCCAGAGAACATCACTTTCACATCAACTCTTTTGCTTATTCCCTCATACATATTATGTGGCTATTGCACCCTCCCCCACTTATTTTTTTTCCTTCCAATTCCGATTTCTCTCTCAAATTTACTGCATTCTTTGTTACTTTGTGATGAGTCTTTCTCTTAATACCCATTATTGTCATAATCATGGACACCTAAAAGGAAACTTCTTCAATGTTTTAACTTAGCAATTGGAACTTCATAATTTCAATAGTCTGCATTTTTAATTAATTCTAATAGCCATTATCATGGTCACACCCAGAAATTTATTGCTTAGAACTCTGTTGACTTTCAATGTTAAATTCATATATCCCACTCTTTGGCAATATAGATCTTTTTTTAATATTTATTTTTAAGTGTAGATGGACACAACACAATACCTTTAGTTTTATGTGGTGCTGAGAATCAAACCCAGGTCCTGCCCGTGCTAGGCGAGTGCTCTACCGCTGAGCCACAATCCCAGCCCCAATATAGATCGTTTTTAGTTCCTTTTTCGAGACATGGAAAGCTATAGGACCACTAGACCACATCTTGATGTCAAAATATCCGTGGTATAACTTTGTGACAGATTTCATTAATTCATCCAATAAATATTTATTAATCATCTGCTATGTTCTGGGCATTGTCCTTAATATTTTACATAAATGAAGTGCACATTATATTTTGTTATATTATATATATATATATATATATATATACATATATATATTATATTTTGTGAAATATGTATAGAATTACAATCTACTGGGAAGGAAAGATTATTTAATCAAATAATCATAAAAATATAAAATCATAACTGAAATAAATGTCTGGAAGTCAAAGATACAAGTAATATGATGCCAAATAATAAGACAGATCTGATCTCTTCCAGGAGGGAGGTTCAGTGAAGATTCTTGAGGGAAATAACCTTAGAGCTGAGATCTAAAGGATAATAAAGAGCAACTAGAGAAGGTAAAGAAAGCACCCAAAGCAGAGAGAACAGCATGGACAAAGGCTGGGAAAACTTAAAGAAGGTCAAAGTTTCCTGATTGTAGCAATTAAGTTAGAGAGAGGGGCAAAAGAGTCTGAAGAGGTGGCAAGGGGAAGACAATGCAGGGTCTTTCCCTCTGGTGTGCAAAAAGTGCTCAGAGGTTTATGCAGATGGTGGGACATGGTATGTGTTTTAGAAAATGCTTTGACAAGAGCTTTATAAACATGTTCATAAATAAATAAATGTTTATTTTCATGCTAAAAAGAAAGAAAATGCTTTGGCAGTAGTTTGAAGGAAGAAAGAGCAGATGTTCGGCAGTGATTGCTAGTTGCCTGCTCCATGATTCCTTCTCCCCTTCTTCCTTAGTAATAAAACTTTAATATTTAGATAGGTATTGTGCCTTTCTGAATAGAAGATAACTTTACAACAGTTATGTGTCTAAATTCTGGCCAATGATACTAAAGGGCAAAAGTGTGGGGTTTCCAGAAATCCTTCTTTAAATGGAGGAGGTTCACATCCTAGGTGAATCTCAACCGATGGATGGATAAAGAAAATGTGGGCTATTAGCCATAGGAATGAAATAATGTCATTTGCAAGAAAATGGATGGAACTTGAGACCATTAAGTTAAATGAAATAAACTCAGATTAAGGGTTCTATGTTTTCTTTCATATGTGAAAACTAGAGAGGAAAAGAAAAAGAAAGAAAGGTGGAATGAGCTCATGAAAATAAAAGGGAGATCAACATAGAAAAGGGACATAGGAGTGGGAGGTGTGGAGGGAGGAGGAAGTGCTGGGGACTGATATTGACCAAATTATAGTTATATCATGTGCATGTATGAATATGTAACAAATCCCACCACTATATGTAACTATAGTACACCATTAAAAATGTGGAAACAGAAAAAGCAGTTAGACAGTTAACACCTCTCTTCCCTTTTTGCCTTTCTGTTGTCTAGAATGCAAACATAGAATATGTGCCAACTGGAAATGTGCAACAAATGGTCCCTGTTAGAAAGAATGGAACTGGATGGAACCATCCATGTTACATGTTACATCATATGGAAATGTGCTTCGGAAGGCAGAGTAATAAGGTAAAAAAATCCTGTTTTTTTTTTTTTGGGGGGAGGAGTTGTTTGTTTGCTTGATTGCTTGTTTTTGACCATGTGGTAAACATACCAGCCCTAGAGTGCCTCCCTCTGGACTTCTTTCATGAAATAAAGAAATAAGCTTCTTGAGGAACCAGTCCATAATTCCCCCACTCTTTCCAAGGATGATGACCCAAAATTGGCAATCATCAACTCAATTAGAAAATGTAATACAATTTAAATATTTAATGAATAAAGTAACCAAAATGATAAAATACCTATGCAGTAATTAAATAAGTAATATGAAGGAACCATATGAGAAAATCTTAAAACTCTTTAACATATGAGAGAACATTTAAACAGATGAAAAGTGGCATGGTGGTTTTAGGTAGGAAGACATGATATTATTAAGTCATCAACTTCTCTTAAAGTAATCACCTACTTAAATTAATCTGTAACATTAAATATAATCCCAACTACAATAAAAACAGGACCTCTTTAGGACATCAACCATATTTTTCAGGACATGAACTTTTATCTGGAAAAAATAAACATAAAAAATAACTAGGAAAATATGAGAAATAGGACTATTAAGGGAGAACAAATCTTATCAAATATTAATCAGTAATAATAATTTAAAAATCACACTCCTGGAGAAGTAATAGATCAATAGAACAAAATAGACAAGCATAGAAAAACACCAAATATATATGGATGTTTAGTTTATAATAGAGTTGCATTTTCTATTGTGAGGACAGGAGTAAAAAGTGGTTTATAAATTAAATATATATTATATTTCTGGGAAATAATTATATTAAACTGTTAACAATGGTTACTGTTGGTAAGAAAGTTAGGGGTGGTAGACAAAAAGAGTCTTAACTTTTCTTTTTATATCCCCTGTATTGTTTAAAATTCCTAATTCTATTCACATGCTCCATTAGAAATTGTTAGTGGAGGGCTGGAGATGTGACTCAAGCCATAACGCGTTCTCCTGGCATGTGCAAGGCACTGGGTTCGATCCTCAGCACCACATAAAAATAAAATTAAAAAGATGTTGTGTCCACCGAAAACTAAAAAATAAATATTTTTTAAAAAAACCTCTCTCTCTCTCTCTCTCTCTCTCTCTCTCTCTCTCTCTCTGTCTTTAAAAGAAAAGAAAAGAAATTGTTAGTGGAGTCAGCATGGCACAGATATTATGTCCCATTTTATTTTGTTTTGCTTTGATGTTTCAACTCTATTTAAAAAAAAAAAAGTCCTAATAAGCCATGTGAATATACTGAATGACCCCAAATATTTCAAGTATTTCCATCAAGTGGATACAGGGACACAGTGGATTCTATTCATCCAGGTAAGATGCTAGTAAGAGTGATGATTTCATTTCTGGCCCTACAAGTCAGTTTGATACACCCACTGATCTTGCCCTCACCGGACTCCAAGAGGAAAAAAGGAAAACAAACATTAACTGACACTAGATAATCATCCAGAAAACTCCCTGTTTGACTTGGATCTGCCTGTACTTGCTCTCATCTATCTGTTGCCAGACTCTTGGCTCTGTTTACCTTGGCGTCAAAACCTGTCCCTGGCCACTCCTTGATATGGTGAATATCTTTATTCTCTTCTGGCCAATTCCCTGCATCGGTTTGGCTTAGCTTGCCCATCTGACCACATCATCTCCCTTCCATTCCAGGCCACTTTCCACAACCACCACAGCATCTGTCATAACCAATGTCCAAAGGGCTGGCACTAACCTAACTGCAAGGAACAGAGGAGACATAGAACATATTTTAAAATTAACATTGTAATGGGTTAGCATGCACATATAAGAAAGAACATTTGACCTTTGTTTATTTGGGACTGGTTTATTTCACTTAGCATGATGTTCTCCAGTTCCATCCATTTACCAGCAAATGCCATAATTTCATTCTTCTTTATAGCTGAGTAATATTTCATTCTGTATTTATACCACATTTTATTCATCCATTCACCTGTTGAAGGGCACCTCAGTTAGTTCCATAGCTTGGCTCTTGTGAATTCAGCTGCTATATACATTGATGTAGCTGTGTCACTGTAGTATGCTGATTTTAAGTCCTTTGGGTATAAGTTGAGGTAACTCTTTAAAAATGTACTAAAATTGATGTTTAAGCCTGTCTTTGTAAAGCAATAAATAGTTTTCATTCATAAATTTTTAAAAATTAAATTATACAAAGATGGATAATGCTTATTTTTACTGATTTTAACCTAGAATTAAGAGAATCTTTAGCAATAGAAATGATTAAAAGTGTGGAGAAAATATTCTTCAGTAAAGGCTAAAATAATGCTATGGCATTATTTAAAAAATAAATAATAAAATTAACCTGCAATTCAGAGTTTTCAGATCATATTTGCTGAAATGTGATGGTCTGTCTGAAGTACATTTGCATATGAACTAAGAAGTCTTTTGGGTAACCCTGCCTAGTGGAAGAGAGAACCCGGCATGATTCCTTGACCCAGTATGAATCCTTAATCTTGGAATGGGAGAACAGTTCTTAGTATAATATGCTTCTGATTTCTCTCTTACCTTGGCTCCTAAAATACTCATATCTGGGCCAATGGAAGGGCAGAAGGAATATAAATAAAACTATAAAAGGCTATTTCACTAAAAACCCTGAAAGTATTGGGGCAAAAGCAATGCCACCTCTTTCTTTTGAAGAATATACCATAGGAAAAGAGAGGAACATTCCTCTCCACTTCGTTGCAGGCTTCTATAAGGCTTCAGCATTAGCTATACTGCACTTTTTTTCCAGTGACTGTGCCTAGGAAAAGCTGGGGTGCCAGGTAGAGTTAGCAATAGCACCCACCAGAGACTACAGCACCAAATAAATACTGCAATGCTCAATATCAACCCAGGAAAATGATTAATTAGTGGTAGTTCTAAAAGGGAGTATATATGTTCATGGGTACAACATGAGACACTATCTAAAGATTTCTACAGATACTTGGGAGAGAATGTGGTGGTGGCACATTAGAGAAGTTTATAGCCAGGATAAGTTTATGGGAATAAATGCCAGTAGAGTTCAAACATTATTGTTTTTATAAATAATTTGTACCCACAGGCTGGCAGGGCTTGTGTAAATTCAGGTGCCATCCGAAATTTCACTCTCTGACCTTAATTGCTTGTCTTCCTATTCTTTTATTCACTCATTCCTTGTTATCTCTAAGACTGTACAATGAATTTATTTTATTCCTTATTTCAGCTTATTTATTTGTCTGCCTTATGTTTGTATGTTGTCCACATTGGTCTAATGTTTAAACATTTTAGAACAGTGATACTAGTAATAATGCAACTTCATAGGAGATTTTCATCTGAAAAGATAGTAGAGCCCTGAAATCAGAAAAAATAAAATCAATTTACTTGAAATTGAAAGTGATGTAAAAAATTATTTTGGACACACTCAATAAGTTGATGATTAGTTATACTAATTTGGAACAAAAAATAGTTAAATTTAGTTCTCTACATAATACATACTATTTATATAAATGTTTTATTTTAACAGTGTTGAACTATAATAACTATATAATCAATATTTTGGCCTAATAATTTCCCAAAAAAGTTCTCCAATTTATTCAAGGCCATAAGAATCTCACTCTCAATAATCAAAAAGTGAAACATATTTAAATGATTTTGACTCCAAAGTAATCAAATACATAAACATTCTAATGCATATCATGATTCTATTAAAAATTCTCCCTTGAAATAAAGAAGAATTAATCTACTAGAAATACCTATACCTTTATATAATTACATGGAGATTATTTTGGCCAAAGTCTTACTCAACAGTTATTCTGTCAAGCATGAGAGAATCATCGATTTCCTTATCTATTCAAACTGATACACATCTGAATGTCAATTATGTTCTTAGGAGACAACCTTTCCAAAGCTAAATGTCAAATAAAAAATGAACCATTTTCTGCATTTTGGTATGAACTTAATAGACATATATAGGATGTAGTTTCATGCATGTGTGAGCTGTGGAATGAACACATGTCCCTGACATTTTCTAACTACTTAAAATAGTATGTTGTCTTTTGTAAAGTCATAGCACTGTGTTTAGATGAAATAGAATGAAAATGAAATCTTAAACCTGCCATTGTTGAGCTGATTTCTTGCTACACCAGGAAGGCTCAAAGACATGGATTCTTAATGCTGAAAATAGAGATGATATATTTTGTGAATTTAAACTCTCACTGGTATATTATTTGTGTGCTACCAAGTGATTCATCAAGGAGGGCAAAAAGCTTCACTTTTCAAGATTACTTCTATTTCCAAGGCCATCGATGAAGGGGCTTAATTTTTCTTGGCAAGTATAGAATCTTGTTTGCTTCTGCTACAATAACATAGCAAAGAAAAAGAGATATTACTTCTGATCTCCCTGGGGTGTGTCATCATTGGGCCCATAAGTCTTTACCATCAAACAGCAGGAAGCTAATGGTTACCCTCTAAACCTGCTGGTACTCATGCCAGTATCCCTTTTGTTTATACTGCTAGAATCCAGAGTGGTTAATGGGTCTCCAAAGCTACACAAGACCACTAGAAACTTGAACCGTTTGGAACCTTGGAGGCAAAGGGAAGATGTTGGTAAAAACATACAAAATTTCAGTTAGGAGGAATTAATTTGAGAGATCTATTGTATAACATGGTGGTGACAGTAAAAAGTAATATATTTTTTTTAAAAAATGCTGAGAATAGATAATTGCTTTCACCATAAAATAATAACTATGTGAGGTAAGGCATATAATTAATTAGCTATAGTGATTCAATGTACAATGTACATATATACCCAAAACATCATATTGCACACAATAAATACACATATTTTTATCTGTCAATTAAAAAAATAAGAGCCAATCGAAAAAGCCCAAAAATACTATAAATGTGTGCTCATTTTTATTCCCAAATCTCAGCAGCCCAGTACTTTCATCTTTAAATTAACCATATGAACTTAGTGATCCCTTTGAGCTCTAATGACATTATAACACATTGACACTACTCTCATAACAAATATATAGCCATATAATAACAAATAATCATATAACCCAATCATCATTTTCAAAAACGGAAACATCAAAACACACGACTTCCTCTGAAGCAATTGCTAAAGAGACTTTCTTTCTTTTCTTATTTTATTAGTTCTTTTTAGTTACATATGACAGTAAAATCCATTTTGATATAATTATACAAGCATGGAATATATCTTATTACAATTCAGATCTCCTTCTCCTCCTCCTCCTCCTCCTCCTCCTCCTCCTCCT
>NW_026000305.1:1997548-2010172 GCF_001458135.2 Marmota marmota marmota | reverse complement strand
TTCTCCTCCTTCTTCTTCTTCTTCTTCTTCTTCTTCTTCTTCTTCTCTCTCCCCACTCTCTACTCCCTTTCCTCTGTTGATCTTTGTGCTATTTACCCATAATTATTTTTTAAATCTATTTCTTGTGGATCTACACAATTGTAAGATTCACTGTGATGTATTCATATATGTACATAGGAAAGTTATGTTGGATTCATTACACTGTCTTTCCTATTCCTATTTCCCCATCCATTCCATTCATTCCCCTTTGTCTACTCCATTGAACATCTCTTCTCTCCCACCCTTTATTGTGTGTTAGCTTCCAAATGTCAGAGAAAACATTCAACTTTTGGATTTGGGGGATTGGCTTATTTCACTTAGCATGATAGTCTCCAGACTTTTTCCTTGACATCACATGGGCAACTGTTAGAATTCTTCACCAGGCACAATTACAAGCAATCCAAATATATATTTTGTCCTAATAATCAGTACATGTATAGAAACGTTAAAAATTAACTGAAATTTAGAGGCTGGAAATAAACCAAAACTCTAAGCAATCCCATCACCATCATTTTTTCTAAATTTATAATAAGTACAGATATATCTTAAAAGTTTTAATCCCTCCCCTCTGCTTTAATACATACAGAATTTGTAGACAGTCCCTTTATCTAGCCTTTGAATTACAAATGATTTGAAAGGGAAAGTTTTTATGAAGAAGAGAGATAAGATTTTTTATGTAAGAATAATATGACTCCTTTAATGTTTTCTGACACTGAGGTTCAGAACACTTTTTCATTATCTTCTTTAATAATTAAATGATGAGATTGCACTAAACCTTGATGAAAAAGCATTGATTGTGACAAATCTGTTTGGTAACCATGTAGAAATAATAACTTCTTTCATAGAAAATCCATTAAAATAACATAAACCATTAGAAAATTATTACAAGAGTTAATAGGGTCTTAAATAAATTAGAATCCATTGTGGGCCAATCTTGTATATGAATCTGAAATAATTTTATGTCATAATCAATCACTTCTATGGAGGAGAATATCATTATCATTATGAAATAGATAGGTATATGTCTGTATTAATAGTTTTGGTCAACATTGTTCTTGTTAGTGTCATTTGTGCAATATACTATTTGGGAGCTAACCTTAAACTACAAGACAATACAAGACAAATTTCATTTATATAAGAGAGTATGCATATAAATATTCAAAATTTATTCTAGAGTTTTTGTTACTTTGTGTCTTTGTCTGTTTCCAGTACAATAAACAATTTCTGAGACCCAATAATTCATAAGGGAAGAAAATTTATTTAGTTCATGGTTTGGGAGGCTGGAAGTCCAAAAATCAGGCATCAACATCTGGCAGGGGACTCATGCTACATCATAACATGTCAGAAAAGCAGAACAACACACAGGTTGATGCAAAAGAATTAAAATATAAGAGATAAACCCATTTTATAATAATCATCTCTCATGATAACTTGCTGCAAAAGCAACAACTCACTCACTCCCTTAAGAGTTAATCTAGACCTGAGAAAGTGACACAGATTCCTTCATGAGGGTGAAGCCCTCTAACTATATCACCTTTCAACATGTTACATTGGTAATCAGTTTCAACATGAATTTTGGAGGAAACATATCATATGAAAACCATAGTACCTTATCACTGTAATGGTTTTATATTGATGATGCACAAATTATTACAAACTTTGTGGCTTAAAAAAACCAAAAAAGATGTTATAGTTCTGTAGGTCAGAGGCTGGACCTAAGTCTCAGTGAGATAAAATCCAGGTATTCAGAGAGTTGTATTGATCTGTCTCCAGTTTCTAGGAGAGACTCAGTTTCCTTGCCTTTTTCAGTTTCTTGACTTGTGCCCCCCTTTTCAAAGCCAGCAACAATGGGTTGAGTCATTGTAACATCACATTACTCTGACCTCTCTACTACCTCCTCGTGCACTTTTAAAAGGGCCCTGTGATTACATTGGAACCATCCAGACAGTCCAAAATAACTTGCAACTTTGTCAGCTGATTAGCAACCCTAATTGCATCTATAATCTTAATTCTTCTTTACCACAAACCATAATAGATTCATGGGTTCAGGAGATTATTAGGAATGCAGATATCTTCTTTTAATTATTCTACCTACAATAGTTACCTTCTTTCTTTTAGAGTTAATTTGTATTATCAACCTAGACATAATTAAAAAGGACCATGCCCCCTCTCCAAAAGCCCAATTTCTGATCCTCAAAAGCAGAAAAAGAATTCATCTATTTTAGCTGTTTTTTCCTGTTTCTAACTTCATATTTCTAAATAATACAGTATTTCTTAAAGTCTTCATTTCAACAAGTCTTTCAACTTTCTAGTATATTAGATGAAATTTAGATTTGCACATACACACATCTCCTCTGCTCTCATTCTCCCAATATAGTTAAATAACATTTCAAAAGAACTAATGGCCAGCTGGGGATATAGCTCAGTTGGTAGCGTGTTTGCCTTGCATGCAAAAGGCCCTGGGTTCAATCCCCAGCACTACCCTCCAAAAAGCAGTGTTTACATTATTATGACCATAGAAACATTATCTGTAGAGCAATATAATATAATATAAATATAAATAATGTACCATTATTATGTTTCCTATGTTTTATATTTTTCTCCTATAGATAATAATTTCCCAATATTTTCTCTTGTTTGGTGATCTGTGTATCCTCTTTATTTATTTTTGGTGCTAGAGGTTAAACCCAGGGTCTCACAAATGCTAAGTAAACACTCTACCTCTGAGGTATGCCCACAACTCCCTATGTCTATTATTAATTACTTTCTCAGTTATATTGTCAGTTACAGATTAACACAATTTCCAAGTCATCAAATGTATTAGGCAATATACCAATTCCAATTTTACTGGAAAACTTATCTCCTAGAAACCATAGTTTTCCTATTCAATCAGGACTGGTTACTCTCTGGGCCTCTTGCTCAGCATTGTACTGCCTGGGACATGTCTTCAGTTGGAAATCTCCTTACTTTTCTTGGTTATGTTAAAGCCCCTGTTTCCTGGGTCTTATTCCTTTCTCTTTCTTGATTTCTCTTTCTCTTTTTTAAAAAAGTGAGATATAATTTATTTACAGTAAATGACATAGATTTTAACTGTACATTTTGATGGTTTTTGATAATTTGATACATTTACTCGCCATCCAAATTAAGATATAGCACATTTCAGTCAGTCCCCAAAAGTTTACATTTATAACTTCCCAAACAAATACTCTACACACCCAACTGAGACAATCACCATTTTGATTTTTACCACCATAGATTTATTTTGCCTTTTATAGAATGTTATATAAATGGAATCATTGGATGGGTATCCTTTTATGTCTTGTTTCTTATACTCAGCATGTTTTTTTAAGATTTATCAGTCATTATTCATCCTTTTTATTGTTAGGTTTTATTCCACTGCATGAATATACTACAGTTTGTTTATCAGTCCTGCTTTTCATATATAGTTGGGCTGTATGTCATTTGAAGCATTATTAGTAAAGCTATTGAGAATAGTTTTGTAACCAGTGTTTTGTCGACATGCTTTCACTTGTCTTGGGTAAGTAACTAAGAATTGTATTGGAGAACATAGAATAAGATTTTATTTTATACATATTAGGAATTTCCAAACTATTTTCCAAAGAGATCTATTACTTTACACTCACCAGCAATATCTGAGTGTTCTAGTTTTTCATTTGGTATTGTCAGTCTTTTATAAATCAATTTTATGTTGTTTTGGTATTTTATTAATTTCTTTTTGAATTGACAGATAAAATTATATGTATTTAGTTTACCCAACAGGATACTTTAAAGTACAACTTGATGAACTTCTGCACATGCATATACCTATATAACTGCTACCTCAAAAAAGCTAGATTCATAGAAAATGTCATGTATTTCCTAGTCAACATGTCCCCTCAGAGGTAACCACTGTTCTAATCTCTAGTGCCTATTACCTATCTTTACCTTCATATAATGAAATGGATGTTATGTAATACTTACATTAGTGTTTTTATTTATTTTTTTGCATTTGGCTTCCCTGACACATTATTTTAAAAACTCATATATATTATTGTGTGTAGCAATGGTTCATTCTTTTTATTACTCTACGTTATTACATTTTGTTTTTATGCTATAATTTGTTCATTCATTCTAGTGTTGTTAGATTTTGTATTTTTAAATTTAGAAACTTTATTAGCAAACTTACTATAAAATAATTGTCCAAGTCTCTTGTTGGACATGTAACCTAATTTCTCTTGGATATGTACTTATGAATGGATTCTTGTCACAAGGTATGCATGTATTCATTGTTAATATATACTATCAGTTTTCCAAAGTTATCACATAAATTTCCCCTCTCAACATCAATGTATGAAAGTTCCAGATTGTTTCTCATTATCATTATTATTGGTCATTAAATTTAGCCATTTAGTGTGTGTGTAATACTTTGA
This sequence comes from Marmota marmota marmota, assembly GCF_001458135.2. Lineage (NCBI taxonomy): Eukaryota > Metazoa > Chordata > Mammalia > Rodentia > Sciuridae > Marmota > Marmota marmota. Next base: position 2,005,703 of record NW_026000305.1, on the reverse strand, counting down.
GAGAGAGAGAGAGAGAGAGAGAGAGAGAGAGAATTTTAATATTTATTTTTTAGTTTTCGGCAGACACAACATCTTTGTTTGTATGTGGTGCTGAGTATCGAACCCTGGCCGCACGCATGCCAGGCGAGCACGCTACCGCTTGAGCCACATCCCCAGCCCAATGTGTGTAGTTATTTTAGATTGTAATTTTTAAAAAACAATATTTTATTTTGACATGATTATAGACTCACAGGAAAATTTTTCAAAATAATACAGACAGCTCTGTGTACCTTTTGACCAGATTTTCCTCACTGATAATAACTTTTGTAACTAGAATAATAGCAAAACCAGAAAATCAACATTGGCACAGTATAGTTAACTAAAGAACTTGCTCACATTTTACCAGTTTTACATTCATTTATTTGTGTGTGTGTAGTTCTATGCAATTTTATCCTATGTATAAATTCATGTAATCACGATCATAATCGGTAAACAGAACTGTTTTAGTTTTAATTTGTATTTTCCTGGTAATTTACAATACTGGAAACATTTTAATATTCTTATTGGTCATTTAGAAGTATATGAATTTTCTATGGTTTTTTCTCATTTTCAATTAAATAGTCTTTTTCTTATTGATTTATAGAAATTGTTAGAACAATCAGAAAAAAAATATTAGTTTATCAGGTTTTTTAATCAAATGCATTTTCTCTTCTTTTTGGTTGCCTGCTCACTTTCATAAGTGTCTTTAACAAATATTCTTAATTTTAATGAACTCCAATATATTAATGTTTTCTTTTATGATTAACAAAACGTTGCCTGCTTAAACTTCATGAAAATATTTCCTTTAAATTCTTCTATAAACTGTAAATATCTGAAAAATAATTTAATCTTTTAAGTTTTCACAATTGGGTCTAAGATACATTTTGAATTTCTGTTATGTGTAAGGAATAGGATCAACAGCTACTCTTTCCCCCTAGATATTCAATTGATCCATCAACATTAATTGAAAAGGTCATTCTTCACTCCATTAAATTGTAGTAGATATTTGTCCTGAAACTTATGTTTATGTGCTGATCAATTTTTGGCTTCACTTTTCTGAAAAATTGGTTTGTTTATATTTGCACAAATATCACATTGTCTTAATTACTGTAAGTTCACAACAAGTTTGTTCTTTGAAAATTCTTTACTATTCTAAGTCCTTTGTGGTTCCATATAAATTTTAGAGTTAGTTTTTAAATTTCCTATTAAAAATCTTACTAGTATTTTGATTGATATTACACCGAACCGATACCATTTAATGTGTGTGTGTGGGGGGGGGAATTGGTTATCATTATATTAACAAGTTTATTAATTGGGTAATTGTGATATATGTCTCAATTTATTTAGTTCTTTTAAAATTCTTTTACCTGTTTTAATGTTTTGGTGTGGCATTCTGGCACATTTTGTCAGATATTGAATAGGTGATGAATGTGGCTTTATTCTATGGTAAAGGTTGTTTTATTTCATTTTTCAACTATCTGTTGCTAATATAGAAAATATAATTTTTATATTGATCTTGTATCCAGAGGTCTTGATGAATTCTAATAGCTTCTCCATCATTTATTTTTGTCCTTTGCACATAATCTTATTACCAATGAATACAGACAATTTTATCTCTTTCTAATCTTCATACATGCTATTTATTTTTCTTGCTTATCATATAAGATCACATTTTAAAATTTATGTTGCCATGTTATCGTGACCAGGATCTCAGAGCCTATTCCCTAGCCCTCAATCTGTACCTCTGCTCCACTGATCTCCCTTCTCTTTTCATGGGATTCCCCCTCTCCCCACATCCCTCCCCTAACTTTGTTTCACTTACTTTGCTCTAGCTTCAACATATGAGTGAAAACTTTTGACCCCTGACTTTCTGAGTCTGGTTTATTCCACTTAGCATGATGCCCAATATTACCACTTTTATATGTTATAAACTCCAAAATAACATAATGATTATTACTGTAAATAATTATTGTTTGTTTTAGTCAGCTTTTTCACTGCTGTGACTAGGAATCCCTGACAAGAACAATCTTAGAGGAGAAAACATTTATTTGGGGGCTCATAGTTTCAGAGTTCTCAGTCAATAGATGGCCAACTCCATTCCTCAGGGCCTGGGATGAGGTAGAAGAACATCATGGAAGAGTGTGGCAAAGGAAAGCAGCTATAAACATTCTGTCCAAAAGAAGATAGAGAGTTCTACTCAACAAGGACAAAATATACACATCTAAGGCATGAGCTCAGCCACACCCTACCTGCCTACAGTTATCATCCAGGAAACCCTATCAGGAACTTAATGCAATAACTAATTTAAGGCTCTAATAACCCAATTATTTCACCTCTAAACCTTCATGTACTATCTCACACAAGAGCTTTTGGGGGACACCTAATATCTAAACCATAGCATCCCTCCCCTGGTCCCCTAAAGCTCAAGCTCATACTGCAATACAAAATACATTTAGTCCATTTTCAAGAGTTCACATAATCTCAATATTTCCAAGACTTCCCAAAAGTCCAAGTCCAAAATCTCCTCTGAAACTCAAGGCAAACTCTCAGCATGAGCCCCTATAAAATTCAAAAGCAAATTACATATATCCAATCTATAAAGATACAGAGGCCACACCAGAGAAACAAGGGCATAGGAAGAATCTACAAGGGAGGAATAGGGGTATAGAAAGAAGGGATGAAACCAAAGCAAGACCAAATCCAGCTAGGCAAAAAGGCCTATAGTTCCATGTCTAGCATCTGGAGTACATGTCATTGTGATGTTCTCTCCCATGGGCTTGTGTAGTTCTGCCCCTATGGCTTTGCAGGTTGCAGTCCACATGGCCACTGTGTTGACTTGTCTCTGTTTATTTCCTGCAGTTTTCCTTGACAGACATTCCACTGTACTTAATCTTGGGGGTATCTACTGAAGCTTTGGCTCCCTCCTCACATCTTCACTCATCTGCTCTTCAAGAGATGCCTGCAGGGATGCCAACTCTGTAGCACTTTGCTTGGCCTCCCCGGCCTTCCTTTGAAATCTTGGTAGAAGTCTCCATGACCCCTTAACTCCAATATCCTGCAGTCTTGCAGCACCAGCACCACATTGTTGATGCCAAGGTCTGATGCCATTTCAGGTAGTAGTTAAGCCTCCAGGAACCACAGCAACCTCTTTTTGCCTGGGTAGCTGAACATGGTGAAACCACTTCCTAGACCCCACTATGCAAGCCAGATGTCCCCAAGGTCTATTCTCAAATAATTATTTTTTCTTCTCCACCCTTGAGCCTGAGATGGGTATGGTCTTCTCAATTCCTGAGAAGCCCTTAAACCATCTCTCCTATCATCTCAGAGTAAAGTCTTTAACATTTATTTAGTGGCTGTAATATCTTTAATAGCGACACATTCCTTAGCCCCAGTTTTACCTGCAGTTTTCTGACCAAAGTGGAAGCTTTTCATATCTTTCTGTTTTGCTTTCTGCTCCTAATTATCACAATAAATTTGGCTAAAATCTGCCAGCAACATCCATGTCACTGCTGCCTGAATACTATGCTGCCTAGAAATTTCTTCCACCAGATTAAGAAGTCTATCGCCTTTCAATTCAGCCTCACAGAAAGTCTCAGGACTCTACCAAAATTCAGACAGCTTCTTAGCCAGAATGTAACATGAATGGCTTCTAATTCAATTTGCAATAGTCCTCCTTCTTTTCTGAAACCTCATGAGTTCAACCATTACTGTGCACTCTACATTCTGATTTTCTGAGTTTCCAACAGAATTGCCCATTAAGTTCTGCTTAAAATAATCTACATCTTTCCAGTTAGAATCACCAAACTTTCCAAAATTCCTCCCACAAATTCCAAAATGCTCCAAATCTTCTGACCATCTTGGTCAGGTTAGTCACAATCACTACCCCAATTCTTAGTTCTAATTTCTGTTTTGGTCAGCTTTTTCTGCCACTGTGACCCAAAGACCTGAAAAGAACAATTATAGGAGAAAAAGTGTATTTGGGGTCTCACAGTTGTAGAGGTCTCATCCATGGATGGCCAGGTCCATTCCTCAGGGTCTGGATGAGGCAGAACAACATGGTGGAAGTCTGTGGTGGATGAAAACTTCCTCCAGCCATACCCCACCTGCATACAGTTACCACTCAGTTAATTCCTATCCAGGGATTAATTTACTGATGAGTCAAGGCTCTCATAACCCAATCACTTCACTTCTAAAACTTGCATTGCCTCACACATGAGCTTTCTGGACACACCTCACTTCTAAACCATACATTTTGGCCATCTAGGCTGATGCTAAGGTGGGTTAAACCTGAATATCATTGCTACAAGAACCTGCACATTCTCAGGGTGCATCAAATCTCAATGCTATAGTTGGCAGTGATGCAGGCTAGAATATAAGTATTTCCCACTACAGTGCAGGTCTCCATCTGGTGCAAAGGAATTTCTTGTGCTCCATCTAGAAATACTGGCCTGATGATAGATGTGCTGCCCAAGAATGTGGGACAGGTGTTGAAGACAGTCTCTTGGTCAGCAAATCTAATGCTAATCTAGATTACTTGTGAGTCACAGCTGCAGGGACCTGCCTGGACTTGCAAGGTGGACAGGTGTGTCTCAGGTCAATTCAAAGGATAAAAAATGATGCAGTCTCAATATTGAGTCTTTCTCACAGCCACACAGGTCTCTGATACTGGAGCTAGTCTGAAGGCTCCATGTATGGTGTCTGGCCTCCATATGAAATCTTAAGTTCCTCCCAGATGTGGTGCTGACACTGAAGTGCAAGACAAAAACTTGTATCAGATTCTGTGCCCTACTTTTCAGATATGGTGGAGTCCTACCATATCTGTCTTGTTTCCCAAGGTATGCTCTCTCCCATTTTAATTTTTTCTTAAATTTTTTATTCCTATATTTATTGAGGCATAATTGGAAAATAAAAATACATATATTTTTAATTTATTTTTTATTCTAATTTGTTATATATGACAGGAGAATGCATTAAAATTCATATTACACATATAGAGCACAATTTTTCATATCTGGTTGTATACAAAGTATATTCACACCATTTGTGTCTTCATACATGTACTTAGGGTAATGATGTCCATCCTATTCCACCATCTTTTCTACCCCCACCCTTCCTTCTCCTCCTATCCCTTTGCCCTATCTAGAGTTCATCAAATCTTCCCATACTCCCCATCCCAATCCCACTATGAATCAGCTTCCTTATATCAGAGAAAACGTTTGGCATTTGATTTTTTGGGATTGGCTAAATTCACTTAGCGTTATTTTCTCCAACTTCATCCATTTACCTGCAAATACCATAATTTTATTCTCTTTTATTGCTGAATAATATTTTATTGTGTATATGTACCACACTTTTATCCTTTCATCTATTGAAGGGCATCTAGATTGGTTCCACAGTTTAGCTAGTGTGAATTGTGCTTCTATAAACATTGATGTGGCTGTGTCCCTGTAGTATGCTGTTTTTAAGTGCTTTGGGTATAGACTGAGGAGTGAGATAGCTGGGTCAAATGGTGATTCCATTTCCAGGTTTCCAAGGAATCTCCATACTGCTTTCCATATTGGCTGCTCCAATTTGCAGTCCCACCAGCAATGTATGAGTGTGCCTTTTCCCCCACATCCCTGCCAACACTTATTGTCGCTTGTATTATTAATAGCTGCCATTCTGACTGAAGTGAGATGAAATATTAGTTTTGATTTGTATTTCTCCAATAGCTAGAGATGCTGAACATTTTTTATTTATTTGTTGATTTATTGCATATCATCTTCTGAGAGGTATCTGTTCAGTTCCACTGCCCATTTATTGATTGGGCTATTTGGTTTTTGGTGTTTAGATTTTTTAGTTTTTTATATACCATAGATATTAGTGCTCTATCAGATGTGCAAGTGGTAAAAATTTGCTCCCAAGATGTAGGCTCTATATTCATCTCACAGATTGTTTCTTTTGCTGAGAAGAAACTTTTTAGTTTGAAACCTTCCCATTTATTGAATTTTTATTTTAATTTTTATGCTATAGGAGTCTTATTAAGGAAGTTGGGGCCTAATCTGACATGATGGAGATTTGGACCTACTTTTTCTTCTAATAGGCACAGTGTCTCCAGTTTAATTCCTAGGACTTGATCCACTTTGAGTTGGGTTTTATGCATGGTGAGAGATAGGGGTTTAATTCTATTTTGTTGAATATGGATTTCCAGTTTTCCCAGCACCATTTGTTGAAGTGGCTATCTTTTCTCCAATACATGTTTTTGGCACCTTTGTCTAATATAAGATAATTGTAATTTTGTGGGTTAGTCTCTATGTCCTCTATTCTGTACCATTGGTCTAACAGTCTATTTTGGTTCCAATACCATGCTGTTTTTATTACTATTGCTCTGTAGTATAGTTTGAGGTGAGGTATTGTGCTACCACCTGCTTCACTCTTCCTTCTAAGGATTGCTTTAGATATTCTGGGTCTCTTATTTTTCCAGATGAATTTCATGACTGCTTTTTGTATTTCTATGAAGAATGTCATTGGGATTTTGATTGGAATTGTATTCAATATGTATAGTGCTTTTGGTAGTATGGTCATTTTGACAATATTAATTAATTCTGCCTATCCAAGAACAAGGGAGATCTTTCCATCTCGTAATGTCTTCTTTAATTGCTTTCTTGTGTTCTGTAGTTTTTTTTTGTTGTTGTTGTTTTGTTTTGTTTTTTTGTAGTGGTCTTTCACCTCTTTCATTAGGTTGATTCCCAAGTTTTTTTTTTTTTTTGAGGCTCTTGTAAATAGGATAATTTTCTCATTTCCCTTTCAGAGGATTTGTCACTGATATACAGAAATGCCTTTGATTTATGGGTGTTGGTTTTGTATCCTGCTACTTTGCTGAATTTATTTATGAGTTCTAAAAGTTTTCTGGTGGAATTCTTTGGGTCTTCTACGTATAGAATCATATCGTCGGCAAATAGTGCTAATTTGAGTTCTTTTTTTTTTTCAAAGAGAGAGAGAATTTTTTAATATTTATGGTTTTTAATTTCTGGTGGACACAACATCTTTATTTTACTTTTATGTGGTGCTGAGGATCGAACCCAGTGCCCCACACATGCCAGGCAAGCATGCTACCGCTTGAGCTGAATCCCCAGCCCTTGAGTCTTTCTTTTCTTATCCATACCCTTTAGTTTCTTTCATCTGTCTAATTGCTCTGGCCAGTGTTTCAAGAACTATGTTAAATAAAAGTGGTGAAAGAGTCCATCCCTGTCTTGTTCCAGTTTTTAAAGTGAATGTTTTAGATTTTTCTTCATTTAGAATGATGTTGGCCTGGGGCTTAGCATAGATAGCTTTTATGATGTTGAGATAAGTTCCTGTTGTCCCTAGTTTTTCTAGTCTTTTGAACATGTATGGGTGCTGTATTTTTTATACCTTTATTTTATTTATTTATTTTTATGTGGTACTAAGGATTGAACCTAGCACCTCACACATGCTAGGCATGCTCTCTACTGCTGAGCCACAACCCCAGCCCCAGGTGCTGTATTTTCTTGAATGCTTTTTCTGCATCAATTGAGATGATCATGTGATTCTTGAAGTCTGTTGATGTGATGAATTACATTTATTGATTTCAGTATGTAGAACCAAACTTGCATCCCTGGGATGAATCCCATTTGATCATGGTGCACTATCTTTTTGATATGTTTTATTATTCGATTTGCCTGAATTTCATTGAGAATTTTTTCGTCTATGTTCACTAGTGATATTGGTCTGAAGTTTTCTTTCTTTGATGTATCTTTTTTTTTTTCGTGTGCAATTTGTTTTTTTTTAATTTTTTATTGTTGGTTGTTCAAAACATTACATAGTTCTTGATATATCATATTTCACACTTTGATTCAAGCGGATTATGAACTCCCATTTTTACCCCGTATACAGATTGCAGAATCATATCAGTTACACATCCATTGATTTACATGTTGCCATACTAGTGTCTGTTGTATTCTGCTGCCTTTCATATCCTCTACTATCCCCCCTCCCCTCCCCTCCCCTCTTCTCTCTCTACCCCCTCTACTGTCATTCATTTCTCCCCCTTGTATTATTTTTCCCTTTCCTCTCACTTCCTCTTGTATGTAATTTTGTATAACCCTGAGGGTCTCCTTCCATTTCCATGCAATTTCCC
>NW_026000305.1:1953577-1997023 GCF_001458135.2 Marmota marmota marmota | reverse complement strand
AGAATTTTAATATTTATTTTTTAGTTTTCGGCGGACACAACATCTTTGTTTGTATGTGGTGCTGAGGATCGAACCTGGGCCGCACGCATGCCAGGCGAGCGTGCTGCCGCTTTAGCCACATCCCCAGCCCCAAAGAACTTTTTAATTATGTACATTCTGAACTCCTTCTCTGTAATTTTATCTGCTGTGCTGGCCATGAATTCTCAGAACGTTGTATCTTGATTTGTTTGTGGCACTTGCTTCCCTTGTCTTTTCATATTGCTCATATGTCTTCCTTTCTAGTTCTGTGGATCTGAGATGTTACCGTTTGACCCTATAGGCTTATAGTGCCCTTGTAGGGTTCCAATACCTCACATTTGAGGGAAAGAACAATGTTAACAGATCCCAATATAAACAAAATACCACCTAAAACAAATAGTTGTTATTAAGATGTTTATAGTTTGGTCACAATGTTCAGAAATGGTGAATTCAATTATTATCTTCAGTATACTCAGTAGGTTTGAAAAGGGGTTTAACAGTTTCTGATGGTTGACAAAGAACTAGGGGTGAGGTGAAGAAAGATATGCTAAGGAGGTATGAGATGAGGATATAGAGATATCATATCTTAGGTAGTGTGAAAGAGAAATCTAAAGAAGGTTAGTAGCAGGAGAATAAAGAAGTAGTAATTTTGGGTAGATAAGTAAGAGAGAAGATAATAGAATACTTAAGACAAACACACATATATATTAAGAAAAATTTAAAAAATAGTAAAAGTAAAAATTGAAGAAAAAAATAGAGAAAAAAACAAAGAAGAAGAAAACTAAAGAATATACAAGACAACTGTAATACACTATTCATTCATCTCTGTTCTATATTCTAATTCATGCAAAGTACTTGGTTTCACATATGTTGGGGATGTGAGGGTGGAAGGATAAAGACATAAAAGCAAGAAAAAAATCTTGAAGGAAGAAACAAGGATTGTTTTGGTTGCAGATCAACATATTTCCTGCTTCCCTGCTTATCCAATCAGTGGGGTGTATTCTTATTTGATATCTCTGCCCTCAGGATGATAGGGGTTACCAGCATGTGGGGTTTGGTCTTGGGTACAGAGAACGGTGGAAGTGGGGTATTGCACCCATGGATCCTGTTGGGAGACTGCACCTCAAGTTATCTCCTTTGGGGTCTGCTCCTATGTTGGGTGCCAGGTCTTATCTCCTCATCTCACCTGTAGACCTCACAGTTCCTGCCCTCTAAATTAGTCTCTAAAGTGTATCTCCCTCCCCTCTCTCTTTCTACTTCCTAATCAGGAACCTTTCTCTCTGGGGTCTTGTGTGCTGCACTCTTGGGGCTGGCACCTGTTGTGGAGGGCTGTTTTGTATTGAGCAGTCACTCTGCTGAGTCAATGGCTTCTGGGGATTGGGCGGGAATTAGAAAACTATGGGTACCTGGCTATCTGGTGCTCCAAACTGTTAGTTTCCCCAACTAAAGATGGTGATGAGGATGACCCAAGATAGAGATTGCTGCTTTCAGCAGTGGGGTGTCAGGTCAGGTGGGGGGAGCAGGGCTATGGCATTGTGTGATGTGTTCAGAGATGAACTCTGTGGTGTACAGTGTTGCAGCTGTCAGCTTTCTTCAGAGCCTGTGATGTCCCCAGGTTCAGGCAGGCTACCATGAGTAGGGGGCTATGGCAGTAGCTGCCAAGTCTCAAGATGAAGGCAACCGGGGAAGCTCCATATTGGTAGATGGGGGTCCACACAGGAGTGGTGGCCAGAATTCCTGCATGAGGGTAGCAGCTGATTGTTCTTCATGGGAGTAGTGTCTGGGAATTCTGCACCGGTGGTGATGTCAGTGGTCCAGCTAAGGCACCAGGGAGAACTGTGTAGTCTAGTAGTCAGGAGTCAGGAGTTCTTTTCTAATGCTGAGGTCCGAGGTCCTTGCAGCATGGCAGCCGTGATTCCTGTGTGGGATCAGATGTGGAGGGGTCCTCTATCACTCTCAGCAAAGCAGTATTCCCACTAGCTGAGACCCAGGTCACAGAGTGACACAGAATGCTGTCTCCCTCTTGCCTGCCATCTTGGATCCAAAAAAATATTTAAAGTATAAAAATAAAAAACGTTATGTGTTTTTCTAATGTACAATATGATGTTTTGAAATATAATTAAATTTTAATTTAATCTTTCTAGTTGTTTCTTTGGTTTGCTCTTGACACTATTCTTAACAACCTTCAGAGAAGTGAAAATATCTTCATTTGTTCCATTGTTTCAGTGAAACAGGTCCTCTAGTAAGTTCCTAGAGAAGGCAAAATGGGAGATAGTTCTGTGAATTCTTGAATGTCTGAAAATATATTTATCACAACCTCACATTTGATTGAGTCCTGGTCTAAAATTTTACATTGAATAACATTTTCACTCAGATGTTGTTAAAGGTGATGACAATGGTGATAGTTATTGCTGATTGTCATCTAGCTTCCAGGATCGCTATTGAGAAGTTTAATACTAATTTGATTCCAAATACTATGTATGCAGCCTATTTGGGGAGTGGTATTGGTGAGTTGGGAGATGAGATTTTAGAATCATCAATGGGACTTGCCTTTCATCAAAGCCCAAGCCTATTTGGGATTGGACATCTTATTTAATGCAGCCAAGGCCAGAGTAGAGTGGGTGGTAAATAATGTAAGGAACTTTGATTAAATACAGAACATCTATTCTTCAGACCATTTTCACATACTGTCTTAATCTTAATTGAAAGTTTCTGCTGCATGTAAAAATTCAATATTAAAAGTAGTTAAAGGTGAGAAATATATGTCCTGACTATGGAAGTCCAGGGGTCTTCTTTTAATCATGTGAAACACACATATGGAACAGAACTTCTAACTAAAATTGTTTTTTTCTGCTATGGTACCATAGTTTAGGCCACTATTTCTCAAACTCTGGTACGGTATCTACAAGCCTCAGTATGTTGTAAAATCTCAGAATCCTGGGCCCATACAGTTATTCAGAATATTTTACTGCTATAGGAATTTTTTGAGAGAGAGAGAGAGAGAGAGAGAGAGAGAGAGAATTTTTTTAATATTTATTTTTTAGTTTTCAGTGGACACTTTATTTTATTTTTATGTGGTGCTGAGGATCAAACCCAGCGCCCCGCGTATGCCAGACAAGCGTGCTACCGCTGAGCCACATCCCCAGCCCTATAGGAATCTTTATTTAACAAGCAACCCAGTTGATTATTATGCACATTAAAATCTCAGAACCACTGGCTTAATGTAAAATTTCTCCATCTAATATGTATGTGACTCTGAAAACTACCTTCCCCCTTGAAAATATGTTCTTACCTGAAATTTTGAAATAAAATTCCTTTTTCTGTGTTTACAGAAATAATGAAATCAAATAAATGTATGAATTTTCTGGCATACAGTAGGTTTTTCACCAGCATTAAAATTTCCCCCCTTAGTCCCCTTAGCAGTTTATTAAATTGAAAATCTCTTCCTAAATCCAATCTTTTTCCATTCAGAATCAATATATGTTGTGAAGACTTTAAGGCAACTAAAATGTTTGTGATCAAGAAGATCATACCTTATTATCATCTGCCCCAAACCAAGCACACTGCAATATCGGGGAAAAAAGTTAGGAATAATCTTTTCCACAAATATTTCTATATAGTTTCTGGGTCTTCATATATCTAAATGAATAAAACATTATTTATATCTAAATGAATAAAATAGGATAATTTTAAATGCAATGTAAGCTGTACATACAAGATTTCTAACTTTCTGTACTAAAAGAGTCACTTAATTTATAAGGAATATAAGTGTGTGTTTATGTTCCTAGTCCTTTTCCTCTATTCTATTTATCTCCCTTTGCTTTTCATGAGATTCCCCACACAAATTTCTTTTCCTTTTTCCACTGTAACTTTCACATATGAGAGAAAATATATGACCTTTGACCTTTGAGTTTGGCTCACTTTAACAGAATGGCCTTAAGTTCCATCCATTTTCCTGAAAATAACATCATTTTATTTTTCTTTATGGCTGAAAAAAGGAAACTTTATTTTTTTCCACTTTTTCTTTAATCATTTATTGATGGACACCTAGGCTGGTCCCATGGTTTGGCTATTGTGAATTATGCTGCTATAGACATGGATATGCATATATCACTATAGTATAATGACTTTAACTCTTAGGATAAATACTGAGGAGTGTTATAGGCAGCCATATGGTGGTTTCATGCCGACTCATTTGAGGAATCTCCATACTGATTTCCATGGTGGTTGTACTAATTTACAATCCTACCAACAGTGTAAAGTGTCCCTTTTTCTTCACAATCTCACCAGCATTTCTTATTGTTTGTATTCCTGATGACTGCCATTCTGAATGGTGTGAAATGAAATCTATTGTAGTTTTGATTTGCATTTCCTTAATTGCTAATGATGTTGGACTTTTTTCATATATTTGTTGGCCATTTGTGTTTCTTCTTTTTAGAACTGACTAATTATTTTGCCCATTTATTACATGGGTCCTTTTTGGTGTTTTTTTAGTTCTTTATATATTCTAGATGTAAATCCTCTGTCAAAAGAATAACTAGCAAAGATTTTGTCCAATTCTGTAGGTTCTGTCTTCACAGTCTTAATTATTTCATTTGCTGTGGAGAAGTTTTTTTATTTTGATGCCATCCACTATACCAGTGTAGTTTAATTTGAAATCAGATGCTGGGAGGCCTCCAGCATTGCTTTTTAAAAATTATTTCTGTGAAAGATGTCATTGGTATTTTGGTGGAGAGTGCATTTAGTCTATATATTGTTTTTGGTAGTATGCCCAGTTTAACAATATTAATTCTGCCTATTCATGAGCATGGGAGGTCTTCCCATCATCTTTCGTCTTCTACAATTTCTTTTTTCACTCTTTTAATTTGCATTGTAGAGGTTTCTCATCTTCTTGGTTAGATTTATTTCTTGGTATTTTATTGTCTTTGATGATATTGTTAATGGGACTGTTTTGCCTATTTCTTTCTCAGCAGATTAGTTGTTGGTATATAAGAAAGCTATTGATATTTTGGGGGGATACTGGGTATTGAACTCAGGGGCACTCTATCACTGAATCACATACCCAGCATTATAGACATGTACCACCACATCCAGCAAGCTATTGATATTTGCATGCTGAGTTTATAACCTGATATTGCACTAATTTTTTGTATTAGTTTTATAAGCCCTTTGGTGGAGTTTCAGATTTTAAAAAATATATTTGTTCTTTTTAGTTATAAATAACAGTAGAATCCATTTTGATATATTTATACAATTGTGGACTTTATCTTATTCTAACTAGGATCCTAGTCTAGTAAATGTACATGATAATGAGATTCACTGTGGTGTATTCATATATACATATGAAAGTTATGTCAGATTCACTCCACTATCTTTCCTATTCCCATTCCCCATCCTTTCCCCTCATTCTCCTTTGTCTAATCCACTGAACTTCTATTCTATATTCTCCTCCCCCCTTTGTTGTGGGTTAGCATCAATATATCAGAGAACATTCAACCTTTGATTTTGCAGATTGGATTATTTCACTTGACATGATAGTCAACAGATCCATCCATTACTGGCAAGTATCATAGTTATTCTTCTTTATGGCTGAGTAATATTTCATCATATATATGTGGTAATTTTTTATCCATTTATCTGTTGATGAGCATCTAGGTTGATTCCATATCTAAGTTATTGTGAATTATACATTTTTTGATCTGGCTGTGTTACTGAAGTATGCTGATGTTAACTCCTTTGGATATATACCAAAGAGTGGAATAAATAGATCAAATGGATTTTTTAAGTATATGATCATATCGTCTGCAAACTATGATAATTTGACTTCTTTACTTCCTATTTTTATCCATTTTGTTTCTTTCTCCTGCATAGTTGCTCTGGCTAGAATTTCTAGCACTGTATTAAATAAGTGTGGTGAGAGTGGACATCTTTGTCTTGTTCCATATTTCAAAAAAAGCACTTTCGGTTTTTCCCCATTTACCATGAGGTTGGCTTTGGGATTTTCATATGTAGCCTTTATGGTGTTGAAGGAGGTTCCTTGTTTCTCTAGTTTCTTCAGTGTTTTTTTTTTTTTTTTAGTCAGGAATGGCTACTGAATTTTATCAGAGGTCTTCATCTATTGAGATGACTAAATGAATTTTCTCCTTAATCCTATTTTTGTCATGAATTTTGTTTATTGATTTGCATATGTTAAATCACCCTTGCATCTCTGGGATAAAACCAACTTGTTCATGATGTATAATCTTCTTTATATGTCATTGAATATGATTTGATAATATTTTATTATGGATTTTGTCATGTAAGTTCACCAGGGATATCAACCTTTAGTTTTCCTTCCTTGATGTCTTTATCTTGTTTTTGTATGAGTATGATGCTGGCTACTGGCTTCACAGAATGAATTTGGAAGTGTTCCATTCAATTATATTTCATGGAATATTTGAAGAGCATTGACATTAATTCTTCTTTAAAGTTAATAGAATTCAGCTGGGAATTCATCTGGTCCTGGACTTTTTTTGTTGGAAGGCTTTTTATTACTGCATCTATCTCATGACTAGTTATTAGTCTTTATGTTACTATGTTGAGTGCAAATTTGAATGAATTGAAAGGAAACTCAGAAAATAAATATGTTCCTTTTTCAGTGTATTCATGATCTGATCACAAGGAAGGCCATATTCCAGGTGTCACAAGTAATAAGGGAAGAAGTTTGCTAGTTTCAGATATGAAGAGTACCCATATACCATCTGTTAAATATGAGAATGAGAATATAAACTGAAACCTGATAGACAGGTATCATTAACAGATTTTAGACTCAATAGTACCAAGGTAAAATCAAATCCTAAGAATATCCACCTCTTGCATTGATTATATAATTATATATTGTTTATTTTCATTTTTTTACTAGCTATCAATATTGGGTAACTAAATTGTAGCAGCAGTAATAGTACTATGTTTTCATTGTTTATGATATAGAAATTCATAAGCAACATAGACCAATTTTTAAAATTAGTTACTCTTGAGTATAGCTACCTGTTCTGGCTAACCCTAAATAATAAGGTCTGGAAGGTCTGATGCACTGACCATATTTTATATGTGGATGGGGTCTGGGGAAAGGAAGTTTATTTGAAGGACTTACTAGATGGTTAGAAGAAATGAGGAAAATGTTTGGTTTTTGTTCTCCAGACTGGATTCATTTATTAGATTTAATCCATAAAGAAAGTGGAGCTGAAGTCTCAAGGAGAAACACACTTTTCACATGCCTCAGTACATAGACAGTTGGCTTCGTTCCTCAGGGCTCGAGTTGAGGCTGAACATCATGGCAGAAGAGTGTGGTGGAAAGTAAGCAAATCACATTAAGATCAGAAAGAAGAGAGAGAGGCTCCATTCTCCAGATACCAAATATATACCCTATAGCCACATCTCTAATTAACCAATTCCTCAATTGACACCCCACCTGTCTGCAGTTTCCAATCTGTTAATCCCATCAGGAATTAATTCATTGATTGGGTTAAGATGCTCACAACCCCATCATTTCTCCTCTGAACCTTGTCACATTGTCTCACATATGAGCTTTTGGGGGACACATCAAATCCAAACCATAACATTCCACCTATGGCCCCCAAAAGCTCACACTCATTTGACAATGCAAAACACATTTGGTCCATTCCTAAGAGTCCCCGTAGTCTCAAAAGTTCTGAAGTTGCTCAAAGTTCAAATCCACAGTTTTCTCTGAGGCTCAAGGCAATGTGAGCGTCTGTAAAATTACAAGCAATTTACAAGTATCCACTATAAAATGGTATAGAGTAAACATTTCTAGTCAAAAAATTAGGGGCATAGAAAGAAGGGATGGGACCAAAGCAAGACCAAAATCCAGCTGGGCAAACAAGTCCTATAGTTCTGTCATCTGGAGCACATGGCAAGATGTCCTCTCCAAACGGCTTGTGTAGCTCCACCCCTGTGGCCTTGTTGGATACAGCCCAAGTAGTCTTTCTGTTGGCTTGTCTCTGCTCAAATCCTGTAGCTTTCCTAGGATGATGTCCCATGTCAATGGCATTTCTTACTCTTGGGGGGCTCCACTATAGCTTCGGCTTCCTCCTCACATCTCCATATTTTGCCCCCTTAGGGGCTGCCTGCAAGGACTCCAGCCCTGATGCACCTTGCCTGGCCTCCCATACCTTCCTTCAAAATCTTAGGAAGCCTCCAGGACCCCCTAAGCCAGCACCCTGATTTCCTGCAGAAAAAGCACCACATGGTTGATGTCCACCCTCTTGAGCAGTAGCTAAGCCTCCAAGGATCCTTGCTTCAGCAGCCTCTTGAGTGTCTGGGAGGCTGAGCACATTGAAAAAACATCCTATGTTCCCTTGTGCAAGAAGTGTGTCCCACTGGTCTCTTCCCTAGAGAAATTTTACATTTACTTCCTTGAGTTTGAAATAGGTATAGTCTTACCAGCTCCTGAGATGCCCTTAAGCCATCTTTCTTATTGTCTCTTGACCAAGTCTTTAGCATTTCTTTAGTGGTAGTAGTGTTTTTAACAACTGCATCTTACTTAGCCCCAGTTTTACTCCTTACTTTCCAGTTCAAGTTTCACAAATCTTTCTGCTGTTTTTGCTTGTGACTATCACAATAAAGTTGGCTGAAAGCTGCCAACAATACATATGCCACTTCCTGAATGCTATGCTGCCTAGACATTTCTTCCACCAGATTAAGAAGTTCATCACTTTTAAAAATCAACCTCACAGAAAGTCACAGGACATTGGCAAAATGTAGACAACGTCTTAGCCAGAACATAATAGGAATAGTTGCCAGTCCAAGTTCCAATAGAGTCCTCCTCTGAACACTCTTGACTCTTTCTATGGTCCTATTGGCATCTGATCTTCTGAGCTCCCACCAGAATTGGCAATTAAGTCCTGCTTACAACAATTTAAAGCATTTCTAGCTGGCCGTGCTAAGTATCTCAAAATTTCTCCCACCAAATCCAAAAAAAGTTCAAAAAACTTATGAAGCACATGATCAGGTTAGTCACAGCAATGACCCCACTTCTTGGTACCAATTTCTGTTTTAGTCAGTTTTCTGGCCATTGCTGTGACTAAAAAGACCCAACCAGAACAATCTGGGGGGAGGAAAAGCTTATTAGAGGACTTGTGGTTTCAGAGGTCTTAGTTCATACAGGGTTGGCTCTATTCCTCAGGACTCAAGGTGAGGCAGGACATCATGGTGAAAAGTGTGGTGGAGTGAAGCAGCTCACATGATAATCAGAAGCAGAAAGAGCAATTCCACTCTCATATACAAAATATATAGCCCACAGCCATGAACCCATTTAAGCTCTTCCTCAAGCCACCCTTCACCTGTCTCCAGTCCCCAATCAGTTAATCTCATCAGGGATTAATTCAATGATTTGGTTAGGACTCTCACAATCCCATCATATCTCCTCTGAACCTTCTTGCATTGTCTCACATGTGAGCTTTTAGGAAACAACTCAAAGCCAAACCATAACATCAAGATAGATTCTCTTTTTTTTTTTTTAAACTGTAATGGGTCATCAATTGAGGGTTTATGTATTTATTAATTTGTTTATTTATTTATTTTTATTTTTTTATATTTATTTTTTTTAGTTTTTGGCGGACACAACATCTTTGTTTGTATGTGGTGCTCAGGATCGAACCCGGGCCGCACGCATGCCAGACGAGCGCGCTACCACTTGAGCCACATCCCCAGCCCCAAGATAGATTCTCAATCCAACTACTTAACAGCAAATTCCATAAAGCCATTCTTTTTTATGTCTGAGTAATATTCCATTGTGTATATATACCACATTTTCCTTATCCATTCATCTGTTGATTCTATAGCTTAGTTATTGTGAATTGTGCTGTTATAGACATAGATATGGATGCCAATCCCCAAAAAAACAAAGGTCAAATGTTCTCTCTGATATGTGGATGCTAACACACAATAATGGGGGGGTATGGAAGTTTAGTGGATTAGACAAAAGGAATGAAGGAAAGGGAGGAGGAATGGGAATAGAAAAGACAGTGGGATGAATCTGATATAATTTTCCTATGTACATACATGAATAGACCAGTGAATTTCTATATTGCACTGTAAGGGTCCTGCGAAATGTCGGAGAAAGAGACCACCAAGTGACCACTCATGCAATTGGCAGAAGGGGATTTATTGAACCAGCATGCTGGGGCTCCGTGCCCACTCAAGAAGGGAAAGCAGCCCAGAGCCCCGAGCAGGGGCTGAGCACTGCTTAAGTACACTTTTTGGGTAGGGCGGAGGGCTTTGTATACATCAGAACAAAACATCATGAGGTGCGGGAAAATTGAACAACAACTCCTAAACATGATTAGTTCATTCATTGGCAGGAACAGGTCAGGCTGGAGTGATAGGTCATTCCTAAGGAGAGTACACATTCAAACTGATTGGTTCAGGCCCTGCAAGGCCTACGTGCAACCACACAGACCCCTTCAGTTATTAAACAACCAGACAATCAGGGGAAATGTTTACTGGGCGGTTCTAAGCATTGTCTTAACAGCTACAGAAATTTCAGGTTTTTGCAGGTAGCATAGAAACCTAACAATACCTCCTTTACATTTTAACTCAGACCTTGCAGCTTAGAAACTTTTACAACACCCGGTCTTTTACCCTTTAACTTTTACGCTTTAACTTCAATTTCTTTTACCCTTACGGCACAACTACAAGAGTTGGATCCTAATTAGAAAGATATACTCCATATTTGTATAAATATATCAAAATATAGTATACTATCATGTATAACTAAAAAGAACAAATTTTAATTTTTTAAGAAATATTTTGAAAATAAGTACTATTATTTATGAAAATAAGCCTACCATTTTTCTGAGATTATTTTTAGTGTGTTTGTTTTTAAAATGCTTCAATTAGATTATATCCTCACTTTAGTTAGATAGATGTAGAAATATCACATTGCAATGAGGCAATTTAGTGAAATAGCAGTGTTCATTCTGCTTGCTCCATAGTGGAATCTCTTCATGCATTAAACACAGTACTACCTTAATATGTTTTTCTTTTTAAATTTACTTTTTAATGATTTTTTATTTGCTTTAATTAGTTATACCTGACAGTAGAATGCATTTATGCACTTTGAGATATCATACATAAACAGGGTATAATTTCTAATTTTTCTGATTGTACATGTTGTAGAATCACATCAGTCATGCAGTCATATATATACATAAGGTAATAATGTTGGTTTCATTCTACTATCCTTGCTATCCCCACATCTTCTCCCCTCCCTTTACTTTCCTCTACCTAAAGTAACTCTATTTTTCCCTAGCAACCCCCCCATCCCCGCCTTATTGTGAATTAACATCTGCATATCAGAGAAAACATTAGACTTTTAGTTTTTTGGGATTGGCTTATAATTTACCAGAAAATGTAATAATTTCTTTAAAGCTGAGTAACTTTTAGCTTATAAATAAAAACACCTAAAATGTACATATTAAAAAGATACCATATAATGTTTTAACACATGTCTGCTTCACATAATATTTTAAACATGTTAAACATCTATTTCCTCAAACACTTATCATTTCTTTATAGTGAAATCTTTCATCATCCTTTCTTCCAGATTTTTGAAATATACATTATTGTTATATATAGCTGTCCTATTGAACAATAATAGCACACTAGAAAAGTGAGTTGAAAAGAAAGGTCATACAGGTATACACCTGTCTGAGATAATGTTTTACTGTGATAATCTGGCTTTTGAATAGTTTTCTGGATTATTATACAATCTTGCAGTTGGAGTTTGTTTTAGTCAACTTTTTCAATGCCATGACTAGAATGTCTGAGCAGAAGAATTTTAGGGAAGAAAAGTTTATTTGAGGGCTAATGGTTTCACAGGTCTTAGTCCATAAAAGGCCAGCTCCCTTCCTTAGTGTTTGAGGTAAGGTGGAACATCATGGCAGAAGAGTGTGGCAGAGGGAAACATTTCACATTATGATAAGAAAGCAGAGAGAGAGCCCACTCACCAGATACAGATATATACCCAGAGCTATGCCTCAATTCTCACCTCCCCCAGCCACACCTTACTACTTGTTACCACTTAGTTAATCCCTATCAGAGTATTAAATCACTGGCTGGGTTAATACTCTTACAACCAAATTATTTCTCCTGTGAACTTTTTTGCACTGTCTCATATGTGAGCTTTTGGGAGATACCACACATACAAACTATAACAGAGTTGGTCTGTCAGAAGTAAAATAAGTGGAAAAAATTTGTATGTGCAGGTCTGTCTGTTTTAATGGTTCCCATCTATCAGCCTTGGTTTCAGTGATCCTATCTGGTCTGTTTTTTTGTTTTGTTTTCTATCTGTTACTAGCCTTTTAAGACATGGGCCATACTCTGTTGATCTCACTGGGAGTCTATTGAGCTAAGAGACCTTGGCTGAATGGGCCACCTATAGGTATAGGCCTGTCTAAAAGAAAGACAGTTTACTGTAACACAATCTAGCCTTTGAATGTTTTTTTTTTCTAAATTATTATGCAACTTTGACATTGATGTGTCATGGGTAAAGTAAATGAAAGAGATTCTGTATTTACAGGTGCTTATGCAGTTGCATATTTGGGGCTCTGAACAGTCATGAAATACTTTGAAGGTGCCAGAAGGCACTGACTCTGGTGTGTAAGCTGAGTAACGTTTAGCTTATAAATAAAACACCTAAAATGTACTTATTAATGGGATATACATGTAAAGTTTTAACACATGATAAAACATGGTGTGTAAGGGTAGCAGGACACCAGAAGAAAGAAATTTTTTGAATATTCCAGATTGTCTGATCTCTCTCCTGGGGTGAAATTTGTTGTGTAAATTACATGCACAGATAACATTCGTAAAGATTGTTTCATAAAATGACTTTAAAAAGGGTACAAAGTAGATAAAACAAAGTTATCATTATGGAAATATATTTTATTACAGAAAATTAGAAGGTAAAAGAAATGTTTTTAGATGAGAAAGTATTTTTTCTGGTAAAGTAATATTCTTGGGCTAAAGTCCAAGATGAAATAGGACTAAACTAAGCATGTAAACAAGTTATGAATGTCTAAGTTTGTGTTTGTGGTTAAATTGGCTATAATTAGCGCAGTCAGTCAAATTATTTGAACTTCAATGTGCTGCTATGAACCAAAGTCTGAACATTGATCAGCTGATATCTATCAAGATAATTTTTTATAAATATTTTTTAGTTGTAGTTGACACAATACCTTTATTTTATTTATTTATATGTGGTGCTGAAGATTGAACTCAGGGCCTCACACATGGTAGGCAAGTGCTCTACTGCTGAGCCACAACCCCAGCCTCTCAAGATAATTTTGTTGTATTTGTTAGGTTTTATTACTTGGGGAAAATAAGTCTTAAGGGAATTGGAGTTTTAGCTGTTTTTGAGTCATAAACGATTAGTTTGTAACTGGTTAAACAAACAACTGTTCTTTAGGTTGTAACAATATAGTTGACACCCTAAATATATTTATGCATCTTAGAACTATATCTATCTGAACCTTGTCAAAATGTTATATAAATTTATAAAATGAAAGTTTATGCAAGTTTACTAGCAAGATAATAAATGAGTGCTCTCTTATACATTGTATCTGACATTGAATGGCCATACTGTCATTTGAAGATGTGTCTTACATCTGTTTGCTTTGACTAAGTATATTTCTGATCATTACCACTGTTTTCTAAATGTATAAGATATTTAAGGCTATCCTTTGATTTTTGTTAACCCATGTATACCTGTAATTATTGTTACATTACACTCTGAATTCTAAGTTGTACTTTAAAATTTAAACTTAGTTAAATGCAAAGCTTAGGAAAACACTTTGCCAAGGTGATACTCTCCAACCTAAAATTATCTATGACAAACTCTCGCATTTGTATAGAAATAACAAATTTGGTTGGTATTTATTCATGTCATTTGATATTTTATAGCTGGATAAAGTAACCTGTTATCAATAAGTTGCATACAATTTTATGTTACATATTCACACTGGAATTGGAATTTAAATGCATTTTTAGAAGATAATGAAAGCCTGATCTGTTTAAAGGTGAAATTGTGAAATATGGAAGCATTCTGCCACTTTTTCCACAAAAAGAAAGTTAAAAGCTCTCTTAGCTTTTCTGATTCATGTTTCAGATGTAATGTTGTATTGTGTTATTTGTGAAAAGTCCTACCTTACCTTAGATAAGGCTCAGCCTCCCACCTTCTTCAGGTTAGAATGGATCCAAAATAGGCTAGACTTCAGCTCATTTAAAATTGTGTTCATAAGACTGATTTTTGTTTAAAGATGACTGTGATCTCAAATGGGATACAATATATAACTAAGTAAAGGTTTAAATTATAAAAAATATATATATATATTTTCTTGGTTTATACCTATTACACAAACTGAATGTGTTTTTGCTCTGTTAATTTCATTTTGTATTTTCCTTGTAAACTTTATAACTGTTGCCTGTTAGTGTTTTGCAGTTCTTCTGCTTCTGAAAATTAAAAAAAAAACTTGGGTTGGAGCTGAGGCTTTAGCTCATTGGTAGAGCACCTGCCTTGCATGTGTGAGGCACTGGGTTTGAGCCTCAGCACTACATAAAAATAAAGAAAGAAAGAAAGATATTGTGTCCTTCTACAGACATACATACACACACACACACACACACACTGACAGTAATTAGATGAAAGGGGTATCTGTAAAATAATTATGAATATTGAAATTATAACCCATTACTCCCTCTTTAAGACTGGTGAAACTGGCTTGCTGGATGTTTAAACCAAAAACTAGGAGACCAAATTCAAGAAAGTAAAAGGTCCAAGGAAAAAGTAGACAACATTTTAGCTCTTGCCCTGTAATGCTATCCAGGACCCAGAGAATAATGGGACCTATCTCTAGGCCCTGCAACTCTGGTGAGTCACCAGATCAGCTAATCAGGGAGATTAAGAGGACCTTAGAGAACAGGAAGCCAACCAGTGCACATTCTTCAAAGAGAAGGGACATTAGAGTTGGATATACTCTGATGCTTCCAAGAGAAGCCACATATTGTCAGCCAGACCCCAACCCATATTCACAGCTTGAACCACTTGTAGAGGAAAGCTAAAGAAGGCAATATGCTTTACACATCTCCAAGAGTGATCTCTGAGGAATCTTAGCCAACTCTTAAGAGTACATAGGAACAAGGTTGGTTTTGACAAACTTGGTCTTAAATATCTGGCATGAGAGTATAGCCCAAGCAGAGTCCTACATGGACATTTACAAGTAAAATTGTTTTTTAAGTGAAACTTAAGATGTCCACTTGTTTCATCTCTACCAAAAGTAAGTAAAGGCTGCAGGCTATAAAGGAAAGGTTCTTCTGTGGGAGAGCCTAATAATAATTATCACAAAGGACTAGAGAGTCACAAGTTTGTCCTGAATAAATTTGAGCCTTATCTCATACACCTACAAATCTTTCTAACCACCTACATTGATAAAGTTGATCTGTTTTCCACTGATATGATTATGAGTTAATGTCCTCATGGTTTTCAGAGACTAGCTGAAATACTAATTGCTTTTGTGCTAATTGTTTACAAAAAAGTATTGCTTTGCTGTCAGATGAGGTTTTCAAGGTAGCAAAAGAGTGGAGGTCATGTTCTTGGCTGCTCCTTGGAGTGAAACCAAGAAAGCAGACAGGCAGTTTCTCAGCAAGGTGGGTGAACAAAAAAAAAAGCAGGGGAACTTTACTGGAATTTGAAACTGGATACTCAAAGCAAATTGGGGACTCAGGAGGATGGATATAATAAAATAAGGAAGAAATCCCCAGTGGCACTGCCTCTGCTGCAGCCAGGCTGGAATCTCAGGCCAGAGTGGTCTTTGGATGAGCAAAGTAGAGAGATAAGGGAATTAAAGGAACCAGCAATTTTGGGAGGCCCAAGATGTGTCTGGGTACAGATCATTTAGAGATCAAGTATATTGCCTATCAAACCTGAAAGATGCACTGCACAATATTCATGTGCAGGGAAAGAAGTCCCCACCTCTCCAGGCAGCAAGTGGAGGACAAAGGAAAGAAACATTTTGCAATTGCTGCATGAGGGCCTGCACCTGAGGAAGTCGATTCCTGGAAAACTCAAGTTTGGCCTGAAATACAGTCCCAGGAAACACACACTGCATAACGTAGAGTGTGCTTAAGTGACAAGGAGACAATCAACTGTGGAGAGAACTAGTCATGGAAATCCACCTGCCTCTACCCCTCCCTTTCCAATCTCAATGCTTGCAGGACCTGCTGGGAGAGACACCTCTAGCAGGGAATTCAGAAGGGAGTGGGTGGAAGAGAACCCAAGACCAGGGTGTCTAAGAATTGGATCCCCCACCACAAGTGTGGAACCAAGAGGAGATCCTTGTGATACAGTCTTACAGCATGGACTAGCAAGTACTGGGTGCCACCGGGGCACTGATTTAAAAGCTTCAAACAAATTGGCATTCAGTGAAGAGCCTAGAGCCCATCTAAGCCTAAATCTTGCTGAGAGCCATTGCCAAGTAGGAATGACACATGGCAATTTCTTTGTCAGCCTACCCAATGTTGCTTAGAGGAAGGACTCTCCATATTGACCCAGGTCATTTGCAGTGACATTGCATGTAAGGTGACCTTGCTCAAGGACCAGGGTGGATCCGGGTTTGGGGCGGATCAGGGTTTAGGGCTCTTCTTGGGTTTAGGGCGGTTCCAGGTTTAAGGTGTACCCTGCTGGGAATAGGGCGTATCCTGCTGCCTCAGGCGCTCCCGCTCCTTGAGTTCCCGTTGAGTTCTCGCGGGATTCAGAGAGTATTTGGGATTTGGCCCAGAACGTGGATTTGCCCAGAACGTGTGTAGAGTGCTGGTGTGAGTTTGGGAATAAAGAACTGCTGTTTGAATCTACAAGGTGTGGTGGCTCGTGATTTTTGTGCCCAGCCAGACTGCGGCAAAATCTGCCTCCAGGAATTCCACCAACGGGATTACCTCTCTCATTCCAGCAATACAGAGGGTGGAGAAGATGACTCCACCTAAACTAAATAAAGAAGTTATAGAAATAAAAAATATAATTGGCAATTTAGACTTAATAGGCATATATAAAGTATTTCATCCATCAATGACTGAATACAGTTTCTTCTCAGTAGCACACAGATTCTTCTCTAATATAGACCATGTTATGTAAATTATCACATATGTTAGCATATAAATGTAATATTACCTTAATATGTTTTTACCACCTCTAGGGTTATTTTCATAGCTTCCTTTCCAATGATATTGATTTTTGTGTTCTTGATTTTATATGATTATATGTTTGATTTTTATCAAATTATAGCTGTATTATTTCTTCTCTATTATATATATAGATAGATAGATTGATTGATTGATAGATTTCTGCTCCTACTCTTATATTTTCCTTCTTACCACATAATTTGAAAGTAATCGGATTGTTATTCTAGCTTCTTTCTGATACTTCTTTTTAATTATAAAGAAGTAATGCTTTGCTATCTTGCTTCTTGTTGTATTACCATGATCCCTGCATTATGTATTCCTTCTCCAGTCACCTGCCACTGCCACTGTGGACCTCTGAACTTCTTTGTTGTTGAATACCCTTAACTGTCCATGCCTCACCTGATAGAGAGCAAGGACTTTGAGTTACATCCCCCAAATTCACCCTTTTCAGCAGGAGGCACCTTGGAGATGTCATCACCTATTTTTTCCAAGGTAGAAATTGACAGTGGGAAAATGTAACAGTGATCCACGTAATGCTTTCAATGTAGCCCTTGCTGTTCTCCCACTGCAACTTATTTTGAAAATGGACATGTTTCTTTCTCTTCCTCTCTCCCTGATCCTCCCTAAAGTCTCCCCATTCCTAATCTTAGGAGAAGCAGGATTACCTTTCTTCCCCACTTTAGGCAAATTTATCTATTTTTGAGTACACACCCACCACAGAAATGAGGTAATCAAGACTTTGAAGTCAGAAGATCGCAGAAATGACCATCTCCCAAATTAACAAGTGAATTACAACTCCAACAGAGAATCTGTGGTATGTAACCTTTGAATCATATCTTTGAAACCTGCTAATGGGCAGAATCATAGCCTTTGGTACAGGAGTCCCTTGTGTTTCTCCTTTGCTAGCAAAGCCTGAACATTCTTTTTCCTTTTTCTCAAAAATAAAAAAAAAAAGAATTTTAGCCAAGAAGATGAACAATGTTTACATTGTTTTTCATCTATAAAACATAGATGAAGGAATTTGAAGAATATACAAATAAATGGAAAGATATTATGTGTTCCTGGACAAGAATATACATATTGTTAAAATATTCCTACTATCTATATGAATCTACATATCAAATGTAATTCCTATCATTCCAATATAATTTTTCACAGAAATAAGTCTTAAAACTCACTTAGAACCACAAAAAAGTCCTGAATAGCCAAAGTGATCACAAGGAAAAGAACAAGACTAGAACATCACACTACTTGAATTCTACCCGTTTACTCTCATTCTCTTTAGTGACTTCTTCCCTTCCCTTCTAATACCTTTCCTCCCAAGCATCAAATAAATTTATAGGAGTAAACAGTAACTCAGCAGTCAAACAGAACAAGAAGTATCATGAGCAGCATGAAAAAGCAAGGAAGAAAAGGAGTACAAACAATGCAGGACAGCCTAAATATTCAGGAGGACCTAGAGGCATTAGAAAAATGGTCAAATAAAGAACTCAAGGAATACCTTAGACAGATGGAATGGAATCTTAAAGAGGATATGAGACAGCAAATTCAAACAATGAAAGAACACATTGAAAATGAATTACATAAACAGATAAAACGAGCAAATAAGCATCTTTATCAGGAGATAGAGATTATAAAAAAATCAAACAATAATTCTAGAAATGAAGGAAACTGATTTTGATTATATTACAAAGTCATAGCAATGAAAATAGCATGGTAGTAGCATAAAAAATAGACACATCAATCAATGGACCAGAACATAGAATACAGAAGCAAACCCAGCCTTCAGGATCAATAGATTTTTCAAAAAAGCGTGTCCAAAACACACAGTAGGGAATAGAAAGTCTCTTCCATAAAGGATATTTGGGAAACTGGATTTCCTCATTCGGAATGAAATTAGACTCTTATTTTACACTGTTTACCAAAAAATCAAATCAAATGGATTGAAGACAACATAAAACATGAAACTGTAAAACAACCAGAATTAAACATAGGTAGGGGAAGACCTCAACAATATTTTGGAATTTTCCCCAATATTCAGGCAACAAAAACAAAAATAGACAAATGAGATTCTTGGATTTAAATTATTTCCTTTCTGTTTATAAATATATTATTTAAGTACAACAAAATTCACTAATTTTAAATGTATACTTCAATTTATTTTGAAAATTGTATATATATATATATATATATATATATATATATATAATCAACATAAAATAATTTTCTTATCTAAAATCCTGCCACTTAACATTTAATTCTTCCTTCATGCAATATTAAATTTGATGTTGCACTTCTTTCATTTAACATAATATTTTGAGATATATCTACATGGCAATCTTTTTATTGAAGAGTAATATTTCACAGGAAGAATATATCACAATATGTTTGTCTATTCACCAGTCAGTAGACATTTGGGTCACATAGAGGTTTGGACTATTAAAAATAATACTAAGATGAATGGTCCCATATATGGGGTTTTGTTGTAGACATATGCTTTCATTTCTTTTAGTATTTGCTGTGGATATATATTGAACTTTGGAAGTTACCATCATACTCTGTTTTAAGAAATTTTTATTTCCAATAGCAAGGCATGAAAGTTTTATTTATCCTACATCATCTATCCTACCCAACACTTAGTACTGTCAATCCTTAAATTTAGTCATTCTAGTGGTTATATAGTGGTATCTCATTATGGTTGCTGTTGTATATCATGATATTATCTCTAAATGTACTCTTTCCCTTTAAAATTTTTTTTAAAAAAATTTCCAGATTTTTAAGGTAAAATTACCATAAAATAACTGTACACAAAGTATAAAATTTTGTAAGTTTTAAGATATCCTTATATTGGTGAAGCCAGAACCACAACCAAGGTAATGAACCATCCCAAATTCATCCTGTTCCTTTGTAATTCTAACTTTATGAACTAACCCTCTCCTCTCACAACACAACAACTGATTTGCTTTTTTGTTAATATGGATTAGTTTCCATTTCCTAGAGTTTTTTTTATTATAAATTGAAATATAAAATATGTACTCCTTTTTTCTGACTTTTAATTCAGTATAATTATTTTAAAATTTATTCTGGCTTTGCTTTTATTATTAATATATTCCTATTTATTACTAAGTAACACCACATATATAGATATGCAACAAATTGTTTGATGGTCCTTTTTTAGTTATACATATATATGTTTTTTGTTATGGAAATGTGAATACAATAAGTAAACAAAAACATTTCTATGTTTGTACATATGTCATAGATGTGTGTGTTTAGCAAAATAGTGACAATAATTGTTCAACAATGGGATTCAGGCTGATCTTGTTTTCTTTATACTTCTCTATATTATTTTAGTTTTCTAGAATGAACTCATATCACTTTTTTATTTGTTCTAATCAATTATACATGACAGTAGAAAGCTCTTCAATTCATTGTACACAAATGGAGCATTTGAGTCGGTCATTTATAGTTTGAGACTATTGTGAATAAAGTAGCTATGGACATTTTTGTACAAGCTTTTGGACGTAGATTTCATTTCTCTTGAGTAAAAACCTTGAAGTGGGTTGGCTGCATAGATTTCACGGTATGTTTGTGTTTAAGTTTTTAGGTAATTACCCAAATGTTTTTGTAAGGTGTAGCACTTCAGATTACATCCAGTGGTGTGTGAGGTTTCCAGTTTATCTACATCTTGGCTAGCATTTGATATGTGTTTGTTTTATTTGCTTTATTTTTAGACCTTATAATAGGTGTCTGGTGATATCTTATTGATATTTTAGTTTGTATTTTCCTAATGGATAGTATTGTTGACCAACTTTTCATGGGTTTATTTCCAATCAATTTGTCTTCTTTATTTTTTAGCTCTTGTGTAATGAGGTAATTTCTTATTGTTGAGTTTTAAAAGTTCATTATATAGTCTGTGCACAAGTTCTTTGTCAAGAAGATGATTTGCAAATATTTCCACCAATATGCAGTTGTCTAATAGTTTTCTTATATTTTCTATTGGTGCATTATAACTATACATAATAGTGGGATTCATTATGCCATTTTCATATATACATATAATATTTTGATTAATCTCATTCCCCACTACCTCCTCTTTCCCTTCCCTCCTCCCATCCCTAATCTTATTGCCCTATTCTACTGATCTTCCTTTTATTATTATTATTTAGTTAATGCATTATAATTATATATAATTCATATTGATATGTTCATATATGGACAAAGCATAATTTGGTATATTGTGTTTTCCCATATCTCCCCATACCCTCCTCTTCCTCCCTCCCTCTTGATCCCTCTCCTCTACTGTATTGGTATCCCTTCCATTGTCATAAGACTCCTTCTTTAATTCTCTTCTCTTCCCCCTTCCTCTTTTCCAAATATGGGAGAAAACATTTGACCTTTAATTTTCTGTATGAAACTTATTACGATGATGTTCTCCATTTTCATCCATTTACCATTTACCAGCAAAAGACATAATTTTATTCCTAATGGCTGAGAAAACCTTATGCATGTGTGTGTGTGTGTGTGTGTATATATTATATACATTATATATTATATATATATATCACTTTATACATTAATCTGTTGACTGGGCTGTTTATATAACTTAAACATTAATATGGATGTTTCACTTTAATACGCTGATTTAAGTTCTTTTGGAAAACACTGAGGAGTATGATACCTGATTTATATGGTGGTTCCATTCCTAGTTATATGAGGAATCTCTATACTGCTTTCCAAAGTGGTTGCACCAATTTGCAGTCCCACTAGCAATGTACAAGTGTACCATTTTGCCCACATTTCCACCAGCAATTATTGTTATTTGTATTCTTGATGAGTACCATTCTAACTGGAGAGAAGTAAAATCTCAATGTAGTTTTTATTTGCATTGCCTTGATTGCTAAAGAGGTTGAACATTTTTTCATATTTTTTTGGCAATTTGTATTTCTTTGAGAAACATCTGCTTAAATCTTTTGCAGTTTCTTGAGTGGGTTATTTGTTTGTGGTAGGTTTTTGAGATTTTTAATACTCTGAAAACCAATCCCCTTTCAGAATAGTAGTTGTATAATATTTTCACCCATTCTGTAGGCTATCTCTTCACATGCTTAGTCATTTCATTTACTGTGTAGAAGCTATTTGATTTTATGCCATTCCACTTGCCAATTCTTGGTTTTATTTCTTGAAATTTAGGAGACTTATTAAGAATGTATGTTTATGCACCAATATGTTCAAATATTGACTTTGTTTGCTACTAAATATTGCAGTGTTTCATATCTAATCCCTAGGTCTATAATCCACTTTGAGTTTTGTGCAGGGTGAGAGAAGGTGTTAAATTTTATTCATATGAATTTCCACTTTCCCAGCAGCATTTGTCAAAATGTTTATCTTTTCTCCAAAATATGTTTTTTGTAAAAGATCAGATGATAATTTATGTGAATTTGTCTCTATTTTTCTATTCCATTCATCTTCATATCTGTTTTTATGCTAATACCATGATATTTTTTTACCATAGTTCTGTAGTATAATTTGAAATCAAGTATTTTGATGCCTTCTGAATTTCTATTATTGCTCTGGATTTCTTTGCCTATTCTGGGTCTCTTATTCTTCCAAAAGAATTTTAAAACATTTTTTATAGTTCTGTGGAGAATGCCATTGATATTTTGATGGAGATTTTATTGAATCTGCAAATTGCTTTTGGTAATATGGCCATTTTGACAGTATTAATTAAACTTATTTAAGAACATCGGAAGTCATTCCAACTTCTAATGTCTTCTTCAATTTATTTTTTCAGTGCTATATAATTTTAATTGTAGAAGTCATTCACTTCCTTGTGTAGATTTATACTAGGTATTTTCTTTTGAGATTATTGTGATTGGGATAGTTTTTCTGATTCCTTCTCAGCAGATTTATTATTGAATATAGAAAAGCTGTTCATTTTCATATGTTGATCATGATACTTTGCTAAATTTATTTATCAGCTCTAGAAGTCTGATGGAATTTTTTCACTCTTCTATGTATAAGATAATGTTGCCTACAGAGATAATTTTGCTTTTTTCATATATTCTAAAATTTTTTTAGTTGTCAATGGACTTTTATTTTATTTATTTTTATGTGGTGCTGAGACTCAAAACCAGTTCCTCACACATGCTAGGCAAGTGCTCTACCACTGAGCCACAACCCTAGCCCCTTGTATTCATATTTTTATCCCCTTAATTTCCTTGTCTTTCTTGATTGCTTTGGTTAGAATTTCAAGAACTGTTTTGAATAGGAGTGATGAAAGTGGCTATCTTTGTGTTTTTCCTGATTTTAGAGGAAATGAGAAAAACTAATTTTTTCCTTATATTTTGCTTTTTTAATTTTTTTAGTTGTAGTTGGACACAATGCCTTTTATTTTATTTATTTTTATGTGGTGCTGAGTATCTAACCCAGTGCCTTGCACGTGCTAGATGACTGCTCTACCATTGAGCCACCATCCTAGCCCCTATATTTTGTTTTTTAATGTGAGAAATACTCAGGTTTGCTCTGGAATGAAACAAGAGAAAAATCTTGATTTATTTGTGATATAGTTTAGATTTAGTGATGAAATTCAATTCAAGAATAGGGTGTAGTTGGTGGGGTCTTGGGGTATTTATCATGGATAGGAAGTGGGGCTATGGTTGGTTGGACAAGGGCTTGCCTAGTTGGAAACTTTTGGTAGCAATGAAAGAGAAAAGGAGTACTCAGACTTTTTAAATATGTTTCCCCCATGTAGGGCAAAGAAGTCTGGGGAAGATTTGGCTCTTAAACTGTCAAACATCAAAAACAGAATCTTTTTCTTTAGATATAGTTTGTATCCCCCTTGGAAAGACTTTTTGCTATTTCTTATTTGATTAAATATCTATTATTTCCTATTAGTCACTGCTGCTATTTTTGTAGCAATGTTTTTGTGTTAGTTGGCTTTCTATTATTATAACAAAATACCAAAGATAATCAAATTATAAAGAAAAAAGTTTTATTTTAGTTAACATCTTAAGAGGTTTCAGTCCATGACCAAGTGACTCCATTGTTTTGAGACTGTGTTGGCTCATATAGGAGAGGCACTTGGCAGACAAAACTGTTCTCATCATTTCCAAGAGTAAGAAAGAGAAAGAGGGAGGGACTAGGAGTCCACTATCCCTTTCAAGGGCATACTCCAAATGACTGGAAGACCTCCCACTAGGCACTATCTTTAAAATTTCTACCACTCCCAATAGTACCCTTAAAACAGGACTTTGGGGATATTTAAAATACAAACTATAGCAATTTGGAAGCACTTTGGCTGTGTTCTTACAGGTTCATGTGCTGGAGGCTTAGTCTCAATATGATAGTATTGGGATGGTAGAACCTGTAAGAGTTCAGGGCTATGGAAGATAATTAAGTCATTAGGGACTACACCCCTGGAAGGGATTAATGTAGTTATTAAAGGACAGCATTTAGTTCCTGAAAAACAGGCTGCTATAAAAAGATGAAGCCTGGCCCCTGAATTTCTCTAGCTTCTTGTCTTGCCATATGATTGATATATTTCACACATTTTCCCATCAATTATATTTTCCTACATGAAGCCTAAACAGATAAAACAAACTAATCTTGGAATTTCAGCCTTCAAAACTGTGAGTTACTGCATTGCTCTATTTCTGGGCATCCAGCACACACTTAAATTAATGTGCACCAGATAATGTGATGCAGTGAAAATGTGGATGTCAGTAAGGACCAGACTAAGTTTAGTAGAAATAACTGAAGTGCTAAGACAAAGCTTGAAAAACATGGATGATATGGTTAGGTACATGTTTCACACACTGCTAATCTTGGGAACTGCAGGCTTAATTACAATATGTTCTAGGCAGAGTTTAGAAGGTGTTCATCCAATATTTGCATAATAAGGTATATTGCATATAGATTCATGACACTGAATCTATAGCTCTTTAAAATGAAATTAGAAGTGGATGCAACAATAAAATATTCATTCAAACAAAGGGAAAAAAACCTCTTAACTATATAAAACACCCAGTCTCAGATATTTTGTTATACTAACAGAAAAAATATCCACATACACATAAATTTCTGAGTTTGGTGGGTCAGGCTTCCTACTGTATAGCAGAGGAACATTGGCACTCAAATAAAACAATTTCCATTATACTCTGGGCAAATACTATGGCCATGGGGACAATGAATCAAGGCTTCTCTTGATCAAGGCTCATGAATTGGGTTAATTCCAGAGACCAGACTCAATCAATTGCTTGTGTGATTGTGCTCTAGGTTATGATATTTTATGTTGGATCTGCTGGATTCTAATAAACATTTGCCTCAAATTTAGCAGATTTAGCCAGCCTAACATTATATTTGGGGAAACAAGCCTGAGGAGTCTAACTCTAGAAAGGATAAGGAAAGTATAAAAGGAAATAGAGTCTAAAGAACCTGACTCTGATTACACTCCAGGATATTCCAGGCCACGTGTTGAAGAGCAGGGCCACATTCTGGTGCCTTGGCTAGGCACTGACCTTTACATTTCCAGAACACTGACTCTCAGAGAGTGAAGAAATCTACCAAGTAGTTGATCTAGTGAGAAACAGTTACTATTTGGCCTTCAGAGCTCCATGCCTCCAATCACAAATGGTTAATTAGTGCCTTGCAAGATCACCTTGCAAGGTTTCTGTAACTGTCCTTGGTTCTATTGTAATATTTTGATTTGCACTGGAATTCCTCAGAGAAGGAAATATGTAATAAAAATCCTCCTAAAATATTTGAATTGACAGAAGATGCAGAGAATATTGCTTGGTGTAACAAAGTAAATAATATTTATTATGGTATATATGGTTTATATATTAGTTATCCCCCAAAAGCTCATGTGTGGGATAATGCCAAGAAATTTTAGAGGTGAAATGTATGGGTTATGAGAGTTTTGAACTAATTAGTGCATTGATCCCCTTATAGGGATTAACGGGGTGGTAACTATAGGCAGTGGCTGGATGAGGTGGGTCATTGGTGTATGCCTTTGGGGTATATATTTTTCCTTGATGAGAGAAGTCAGTCTCTCTCTCTCTCTCTCTCTCTCTCTCTCTCTCTCTCCTTCCTGCTATAATATCCTGAACCACTTTTCTCCACTATACTATTCCACCATGATGTTTTGCCCCACCTTGAGCCCCGAAGAATGGAGCCAGTCATCTAAGACCTCTGAAACCATGAGCCCCCAAATAAATGTTTCCTGTTTTAGTTGTTCTTGTAAGGTCTTTGGATCACAACTGCAGTACAGCTGACTAAAACAGGAATGGTGTATGAAAAAGTGGAGCTTTGATGTACATGGGGTCTGATTTTAAATATGACTTTGCTTTGTGGTGACTTTAGGAATTTTAGAAAATTGACTGAATCTCAGCTGCTTCCCCATAAAGAAGAGACAAAAGTACCAACTTTAGGGAATTGTTGACAGAATTATATGAGGTTATGTGGATAAGATTGTTTAGGTCAATGAATATTCAGTAAAATGTAGCTACACAATGGATGATCCATAACTCCATTGCATTGACTAAAGGGATGGGTGGATGAATTAGGTCATGTATTGTTTTGCCACCTGGAACATCATTTAGGGTTTGAACACTAATAACTATTAGCTATCTCTTTAGCTCTGACCCTTGTTGGAACACGTAATTTCAAAAATACCTTTTGCAGCAGTAGATTTTCAACCTGCTCTTTGAAATTCAGAAATATAAATTTTAACAGGCTTATTGAANGGGGGGGATGGGGGAGAATGAAGAAACTTTGATTGGGCAAAGGGGGAGGAAGGAGAGGGGAGGGACATGGGGGCAGGAAGGATGTGTAATGAGATGAGCATCATTACCCTAAGTACATGTATGACTGCACATATAGTGCAACTCTACATCATGTATAACCAGAGAAATGAAAAGTCGTGCTCCATTTGAGTACAATGAATTGGAATGCATTCTGATGTCATATATACCTAATTAGATCAAATAAAATGCTGGTAAAAAGAATATTATGAAATATATCATCTCATAATACCCTAATAAACAAGAAAAATGGTTCATACTTCAACACATGTCAAATTTCCCCAATTCAACAACATAAGACCTTATCTTCTCAAAAATTCAAAATGCTCCACTCTTTTTTTGAGGGGGTTCCAGGGATTGAACTCAGGGGCACTCAACCACTGAGCCACATCCCCAGCCCTGTTCTGTATTTTATTTAGAGACAGAGTCTCACTCTGTTGTTTAGTACCTCACTTTTGCTGAGGCTGGCTTTGAACTTGTGATTCTCCTCCCTTAGCCTCCCAAGTTGCTGGGATTACAGGCATGTGGCACCATGCCCTGCCAAAATGCTCAACTCTCAAACAAAGAAATCAATAAAATATACATATTTCTAATCTTGTTCCATCCCAATAGCAATAGAGACCACATCAAGAGCAAAGGTGAATACCATTGAAAATAATCCTCCATTAAAAAGGGGGTTGGTTTTTATTTTGATACTCCAATAATATAGATCTGCTTTCTTAAAGATTTACCTCCAGTAAAAAAATGCACAGTTAAAAACATTAGCCAAAAATTTTAAGAGGAAAGTTAAGAATTAAAATTGGTACATCATAAAGTGCCCTCCGATAGAAGAAGATCCAGTCCTCCTGAGTATGCAGATATTAAATAGGGTCTCCAAAGAGTACTTGTTCCATGTGTGGCCTCCCAAACTCTCAAGTTCTTCATAAACACATGCCATTGCAGCAAAAATACCACTATGCTTTTCTACTTGTTTGTTGATTGACTTTGCTTACTTTGAGTTATGGATTGAACCTGAAACACTGTCATTTATTAAGAGGAGTCTCAAATAATTCTTAAATTTCACTGGGCAATCTTTTAGTCCTATTGCTATCCAGCAGTATTTGATTTATTCAATATTTTGAAGGAGGGCTATAGGTTCATAGAATTTTAAATAATTACTAAATTATAATGATTTAAATTCTGTTCAAATTCTTCAATTAACAACCTAAATTTTAAAGGGAATTGCACCTTTCAACAAAATCCCCAAACTTTACAGACTTTCCCTATATGTGGCTTCTTTTTTTCCATTATCCATTAATATTATTCGCAGTTGCTTTAAAAATACTAAAAATGATGAATAAAAATATAACATGGGGTTGCCTACAAAAGGCAGCATAGTTTTTCATGTATCTATAATATAATTGCCACTGTCAAAAGATGGTACATTGTATACCCCATAATCCTGTAGCATAAATATACCTTTGTGACACTCAGACCAATATGTTTCTATCTCTAAAGGTGATATATTTGGTTCAAAATTATTATATTCTAAATTCCAACAAGATTACTCTCACATCCCCAATGACCTCCACCCAGCTTCCAGATTCATCCCTGATGATGACTGCAATTCAACTGTCAGATCCACCTCAATCATTGAATTTATTTCCAAGGGTGATTCCCATGTCACCTTCACCTCTATTTGCTCTCCTACAGATATCAACCTTAGATCCTTATCTGCCTGCCTATAAAAATATTATCCCTGCCAAATATTTCCCCAAAAGAATTTTAAAATTCTCCCTTTTTAAATCTCCCCTTTTCTCTTTCACTGAAAACTTTCAGCTCACAACCCTTGATCAATTTGTTGGAAATAACATGATATTTCATTGGCCCTTCCTTGTCCAATTACTGCATGCCTGGCGAATGCAGAAACTTTTGTCAAAGATATCTCCATTGGCACACAAGTATTCAAAAATGTTCAATTATCATTAACTTCTAGAGTATGTCACCCTTTTAAACTATTAGACCTCTACCTTGATAAAGGATGACTTCAATTTATGCCCAAATAAACAAGTATTTCAGAAAACCACTAATTCTAATATATCCATGAGTAATAAAGCTAAAGTTAAAGATCCACCAAGATTATAGTTTACCACCCTTATATATCAAAGTATATTCTCCCCCAATATCACTAGTGTAATCTGCCAGTTATGTCTGGGCTCCTGAGTAATGAAATCTTTCTTTTACCTCCAGAATAAATTCACACAATACAGTATAGTCCCTTTTTTAATTTTTTTACCTATTTGTAAGAAAGGGTCTATGTTGCTGGCATCTGGAATTCCTGGGCTCTATATGATCCTCCTATCTCAAACTCCTGAGTAGCTGGGACTAAAGTTGTGCACAACTGCACTCAGCTCTATTAATTATATTATGGTAAAAATACACAAGATAAAATATAACAACTTAAACATTTTAATAATATAATTAATTAGTGTAATGAATATTTACATTGCTGTATAATTTCCAGATCATTTTCATCTTAAAACTATATATTTTAACAACAATGCTCCATTTTTTTCTTTTCATTCCTCCTGGCAACAACCATAGTAGTCTCTCTTTCAATGAATTTGACTATTTTAGGTGCTCATATAAGTGGAATCACACAGTATTTGTATTTTTGTGTCTGGTTCATTTTATTCAGCACAATATCCTCATGGTTCATCCACATCATAGCATGTGACAGAATTTCCTTCTTTGTTAAATTTTAATAATATTCCATTGCATGGATATACCACATTTTCTTTATCTGTTGACCATCGGTGGACATTTGGTTTGCTAATGTGAATTGTGATACACTAAACATGAGTTTGCAAATATGTCTTTGAGACTCTCAATTCTTCTGAGTACATACTAAGAAGTGGGATGCTGGATCTTAATATTGTTCTATTTTCAATTTTTGAGAAAACTCCATACTGTTTCCAATAGCAGCTGAACCATTTTATCTTCCTATAAACAGTGCCCAAGGGTTCCAATTTCTCCTCACCCTCTTCAACAGTTGCTATTTTCTATTTTAAAAAATGTATACAAATAGTTCCAAGAAAATGGTTTAACTTACATTTTTTTCAA
This sequence comes from Marmota marmota marmota, assembly GCF_001458135.2. NCBI lineage: Eukaryota > Metazoa > Chordata > Mammalia > Rodentia > Sciuridae > Marmota > Marmota marmota. Next base: position 1,966,871 of record NW_026000305.1, on the reverse strand, counting down.
CTTTTGATGGTGTATAATGATACACATTCTATAGAAACTGTATTTTGGATTTAATATTTTGACTTTTTTACTCATTCAGTGATATGCAGCACAAAACTTTCTCATGATGCTAAGTAGTAGCACTGCGGCTGCTCCCAGTCAACCACATGATCATGAGGACAAACTGACAAAACTCTATAGTATATTGTGTTGACAAGCTATAATGTTTGGCATATTATGTGTATTAAATAAATTCCTTACTTACAATATTTTCAACTTACAGTGGGTTCTGACACACCAAGAAGAGCAGGGTATGAGACAGTCTGCTGGACTTTTCTTTCTGGTGGCAACATTCCAACATTGCTGCGGAATATAGGAAGCAATGTCAATGTTTTGGTGGGGGAGACTTCAATAATATTTTATATTTCTTTGAGTTTGGTAGGAGATGGAAAGAGTAGATACAAATTCAAGAGCTTTCCCCCTAGGGCACATGAAAGAATGGGTTTAAAATCTATGTTTGGAAGTGGTGTTATTCATTGATGATGTGATAAGCTCCTGATCCAAAATGATCGCAATGGAGACTGAAAATATGACTTGAGTGTTAGAGACAATATCAAGAAAGACTCCCTAGAATATGTATTCTGATTGAGTTTGGGTTTAATGAAAAGTCAAAGATAACATAGAAATGTTGAATCTTGCATTTCCAAAAGTAAGTCAGAAAGAGAATCAGGCTTCAGAAGGAATATGAGTTCATTTTTGCATTTTTAAGTTTAGATATCTGAGAAGCATCCAAATAGAGATACCCAGCAGTCCGAAATCCCATAGAACCTGAATGCACAATCTGTAGTTAAGAAACATCAACTCAGGGTGATAGTTGTCTCATATCCTGCCATGAAGAACTTGCTTCCGATTACACTGAATACGAAAGCTAATTCTGCCTAGGACACAGTGGCTTAATGAATTCTCTAAGGAAGAAAAGAGTGAGAGTGGATATTTGCTGTTCTGGCAACAACAATAATAAAAATTATTCAGGGAATGAACATAGACTATATTTCTCATGCAGAACTGCAAAGAATCAGCTACTATGTTTCCATGATTATTCAGGGCTTCTGAAATAAATGTAATGTCACAATCTGATATCCTAGCTAATACCAAAGTTATTTCTTAGTTTTGGTTCATACAACCTAACTTCCTAGTTTGAACTGTTTTGAGAGATATTGTTTTCTTGCGTAAGTCAAAGGCAGATACTGGTACCAGGAGAAACAACACCATCAACTGGTGCAGTTTTGTTTTGTTTTGTTTTTTTCCTATGAATTTCATTTTGCATTGTTTTCCACAAGAAGTTCTGAACCAAAAAAAAAAGGGCAGGGGAGAATTAATAATGAAGATATTTTCAGCCAGATGGCAATAGTCTGTTTTGATTGAAGCACATTCTCTACTACATAGCTAAATTCATCCTTTGAAATTTTAATTTCCTGTGAATGACATTGCACTCCTCCTCAAGATTAGAGGGCTGGCTGCAGCCAGTACACACGTCAGTGTGTATGCAGTTTTCAAACCTCCCCTTTTTCATTGCTTTCTGAATAGCCAGGCTATTCTCTTCCAGGACAGAGAAAAATGATTCCCTAGAAATGGAACTTCCTCATCTCTATGCGGCAATGAGTTCATATTCATTTTCTCAGCTTCTCATAGCTTCAGAAAAGATAGTTATTGTTAGCATGGACTATTCTTGGAGCCAGAAATGCTATGGTTAGGACACTTTATCAACCAAATCACAGTTGTTCTGCCTTCCCATAAGTGATGCGCTGCCGTCCTCAACTCCTATTAGATTGCTCCAGGAAAAAGGGTTCACTATAACTGAATAGGTTCATACAGAATCTTTACTTGTCTAGGACTTTGGCTTATAACAAGTCTTTCTTCCAATATAGTGATGCACAATATACCTCAAGACCCAGGCAGTACCACAAAGTATCTATGTCATTCATTTATTTCTTTATGTAAGAGTTCCACTGAAAATATTTTTAAACATTGAAAATTACATTCTTTCATTTGCTTTTGTCCTGTTTTTCTTTCCAAGGATTTGAAACTCATTTTGTATGACTGGGAAGAAAGAGTAAAAACATTTTTGTCTGCTGTATTTTGCATTTTATACATTGCAACACACACACATATATGCATATGAGTGTGCATATATACTTCTATTCAATATGAACACACACAATATTATACAAGTGCTCAAGTTGAAATTAAAATATTCTTTCTCTATTTTGAAACACACAATCTTACACATACAAATTAGATACAGTGCTAATTGAGATTTATATTATGTAGTGAGAAAAGTATATGATAAGGAAATCCAAAGTTAGTCTCTTTCCACTCAGAGGGAGAGACTCATTCTTTTCTGAATGTCATAAAAATATCAAACAATGGAAGAAAAGAGAATGAAAACACAATGACTAAATCCTAAGACCTTAACTCTGCTCATAACATGTAATGCAACAAATACATCAACAATGATAATAACAAAAACTGTTTCTCATGGATATTTTGAGAAATGGTTAATTCCTGGGATAGGTTAGGACAGAAACAAGAGGTGTCTCTACTTATGCCAAAACCTCCATTTATGCCAAAACTATGATATTTTTATTTTATTGTGAACATTTCACAAGGGTGCAGGTAGCCGATTGAAAAGGCTTCAATTGACCAAATCTGAGACAATTAGTGCCTAAACATTTAGATAAATTATTGGAAAAAAAAGAATTCATGAGACATACTGATAATAATAGATGAACATATAAGTAAACATGAGGGAAAGGCTGTTGCTTAAAATAAAATGTTCATAAACTGAAAAATCAGTTTACAGTCATGATAGTAAAGATAGAACCACTAAGAATCTTCAGTGGAGGCTACATCTAGAGGGAAATTATTATGAGGACTATAAAATTTGCATAGTCTCAAAGTGACTCCCCAGGGACAGCTTATTAGTTACAAAGGAGGAAAAAAACAGTGACTATAACTCACATAATTTGAACATTACCTTAACTGGGTGACCAAAATGCACAGAAATTAGGTGGAACTGACTCAGATTTAAGGAGCTTAGTGAGATATGACAACTACATGCGATACCAGGTCCTAGACTAGGTCTTCAATTGGAAGAGGATAATTCTATAAAGGACACTACTGGGTCAACTAACAAAATTAGAATATGAAATATTAGGTAACTATATTGTACAATAGTTCTAGGATTATGATACATATAACTTACCTTCAAATTCTCTAGAAAAATATTATGAAATTTTGTGTGTAGAGAAGGAGACAGAAAGGAAAAGAACAAATATAAAATAGAAGGGTAAAATATTAACAATGGATACATAAAAGTAAAGGCTATACATGTGTTCTTTGTCCTATTTTTATTTTCACTTATCTTTTAATTTGAATCTATTTTGAAATATGAATTTTAAATCCCAGCAGCTCAGGAGGTTGAGGCAGGAGGATCATGAATTCAAAGCCAGCCTCAGCAACTTAGTGAGGCCCTATCCAAATTAGCAAGACCCTGTTCCTAAGTAAAATATTAAAAAGGGCTGGGAATGTGGCTCAATGGATAAGTGCCCCTGGGTTCAATCACTGGGAACAAAAAAGAAAAGAAAGAAATATGAATTTCTTCAAAGTTGGTTCTTAACAGGAAAATCCAGTAATCAAGTATATTTTATCCTTCCACTTTTGTGGTTGGTTTGCCAATTAGGTGTAAATAGATGGAGGCAAGTCAATTTTGTAATGGCTTGGAACTATGGCCCCAAGTTAAGCCAGTGGTGACTTCACACCCCAAACTGCAAAGGTCTAGCTAACTTTAGAAAAAGACTGGACAAAGGAATGTTAATGGATTTTATGATACTGTTGAAAATTCAAATCTTATTAGTTATAAGGCTTTACTTAGAAATCATTATAGTATGTAACTGTTGTTTATTAATCTATATAAATTGCATGTGTCTGTATATGTGTGTATATATATATATAAACACACATGCATATACAAGTATATGTATATATATGTGTATATATATATATATATATATATATATATATATAATATATATATATATATGTGTGTGTGTGTGTGTGTGTGTGTATGAATAATGATTCAGTGTAATGAATATGTCACCTTATGTATGCAAGAGATTTCTAGTGTACAAATCTAGAGATCAAACTGGTAGGTCATAAGTTGTGTCTTCAATTGTGTAGTAAAGTAAATAGGTCTTCACTTTACTCTTCTGCATCCCATTTTCCCAACATTCTGAAAATTTACCAATATTGACTTGAACAACTTAGTAAGAATAACATGATAGCTGATAATTGCTATAATTTGTGATTCCCTGATTATTTAAATTACTAATCCATCAGAAATTTCTTTGTTTGCTTTTGTTCATAAATAAGTACTGATCTACTTTTTTCTCCATATGGATGACCAGTGGATCCTGCATCATTTTTTGGATGGTCAATCTTTTGTTCATATATGTGTCCTATGTTATATCCTGAGCTTTCATAGATATGTAAGTTTACTTTAAGGCTATTTATTACTTTGGTTTATTTGTTTGACCCTCCAACTCTATGCACTGCTTACTTTTTATGTTTTTTTTTAGTGTAGTCCTATATTAAGTAAGCAAAGTCCTCAAAATTTTTCTCATATCAACCTATAACTTACTCATGTGTGTTTTAACATAAAGTTGCCTTGTTTCTGAGAAATGCTTACAGGATTTGATTGAAATATTTTTGATTATATGTATATTAATTTATATGAGTTTCTTTTAGGACTTTCAAGTATATGAACATGGTATATTTCTCATTTATTTATGTCTTATTACATTCAAAAAGTATTATTATTTAATTCTGTTTATTAGATTTGGTTATAGCTGTGTTAGCATTTGGATTATTATAAATGTTAGTCTTTGAATTCAATTTCCTATACTTTGTTGAAGATGTAAAGGAATATAATTTAAATAGATCAATAACTAGAGATTTATTATCCATCAACCTCAAAGAATAATATTTTTAATTATGATCATATTTATTGATTTTCCTAAATTTTCTTTGTGCATAGTCTGTGGATAAATTCCATTTTATTTTATTTTTTCATCTTTTTGTGCTATTTTGCTTTGATACATATTTTTTTAATGTAATGAAGAATAGAAGTTAAGAAATCAGGATAGCAACCTTCTGGTCCTATTCAGAAAACAATGTCCACCTATATGCTGTTCCATTTTAACATATTATCATCTTGGATGACAATGGACAGCAACAATCAGAACCTTAAAATATGTTGAGTTCTAAATGCTTTCCCAGGGCATTGCAAATTAAGTATGAAACTAATTCTTTCACTCTTTTTATTAGTTATAGGTGTACTATTATATTCTCATTATTAACCTATTCCATAATCCTTTTACTTGTTTCACAGGTATTTACTGATTGTTAATCATCAACCACTGCTGGTTCTAGGCTTTCCATGATGAGTGAAATAACAAAGACCCTGCTCTCGCAGAGCTTGTGGATAATAAGGGAGAGACAGGTTACACAGAGAATTACAGAGTGCTGATTTCCTTACAATCCAATGGATATTGTGAATCGCCAAGTGTAATGTTATATCAGAGTACTTAGGAGACTGAAAGAGAGTAATGGTGATAGAGAGTTGGTGGGTCAGGACATTTGAACTTTAGTCCAATGAGGAGTATGAACTAGATGAGCAAAAATGGGACCCCTATCAGGAAAAGTGCTCCAGTGCAGGTTGGGGTTGTGAACAAAGTTATTGTACAAAGTGTGTTCAAAAATTATTTGCTATGAATATTAAATAGGCAGCCTAAATAGAAAAAAATTATATAAAATGCTTGAGTATAACAAATAATCTTCTGATTGTTCCTACTTGGAAGGCATCTTATATATCACTTTGAATTACTTCTTAGTTAATTAGGAAGAGTAAACTTAATAAAGAGGAAAGCCATGGAAATCGGTACAGGGAAAATCAAGATCATGGCTACCTATGTTTTTGCCTCATGCACAGGTCTGTAGTCCAGTGGAAATATCATAAAGAATGTGTTCTGTTGGGAACATAATCATGCCTAACCAAGCAATGAGACCCTATCTAAACTACCAGCTTGAAAATTGGTTAGGAAGTTGACAGATTAAAAAAAAAATAGATAATTTTTGTCTTAGTTTTTCTGTTACTGTCACAAAATACCTGAGACTGGGTAAATTATAAGTAAAAAAAATGGTTATTTGGTTCACAGTTCTAGAGTTTGGAAAGTCCAAGATAGGGCTGCTACTTCTGTTTAGCTTCTAGTGAGCCAACTGCATTAAAGAATGTAGAGAGGCAGAAAGGGGAAATAGGCACATGTGGAATCAGAACATATGCAGAGAGTCTGAGAAGTCTGGATGCATCTCAGATTTTCTCTTTATTTTATTTTGATCTCCACTTTTCTTCATACCCATGAGGACAATTTTTGAATAAAAGAAAAAAAAACTAGTGATTTTAAAATAATTTAATTGGATTCACTAACATTATCAGGAGTAATCCAATATTGTCTGTGGGCATTTTGGCAGCTTTAGATTGATGATTTTAATACAGCCTTTCTTCCAGGACCCAACAAAAGGCATGTTCTTGCCTTGGCTTCATTTTTTTTTTTTTTTTTTTTAGAAAATTACATTTATTAGGAGTGCAATCCAGGAAAACAGATTCAAGCAATTTTGAAAATGTGCTCCATGTTTAAGATCCTTATGGTCATAAATTGAAGCCTGCAGGCAAACTGGAATTATAGGAAGAAATGGAAAGCACACACCAGGGCCAGGGATTATATTTTTTGATCTGACGACACTGAGGGATGAGCTATGGAAGAGGGATGGATTCACAACGTCCAGAAGGGCACTGCTCCTGACCCCAGTGGGTCCTACTCACCATCACAGTCAAAGAGTGCAAATACCACATCACACACATGGTCTGAGAGTTCCACTTTAGCCACTGTCCTGGCCACTTGTTGCATGGTCACTGAAAGAGGAAAGATGCAAAATCAGCACAGCAGAGGGCCTTCCATTTTGCTTTCTCAAACTGCTCAAAAATTTTTGACTGTATTTAAGTCACATTTAAGGAAATGAAAATTTAGCTTTTAACCTATAACTCCCTTTCCTTTTCACCTCAGGTTCTATTCTTTTCTCCTGTGCTATACTTTAGGAGGTCTATGTAGTTAGTTAAGAATGCCTGATATTAAATTCATAGAGACAGAAGGTAGATTACCAGGGGCCAAGGAGCTTGGAGGGTTAAACTGTGCTTGATGGAAATGTTTTGGAAATAGTGGTGACAGTTGCATGACACTGTGAATATGATTAATGCCATTGTCTTGTATTTTAAAATGCTATTAAATACATCACTTTAAACAATAACTTTAAAAAAAGTGAAAATTCACATAATATTTAAAGATGGGATTCTAACAGCCTAAAGCAAGCCATGGCAACTTTTCTAATAAATTATCATCAGAAGAGTTTCTCAAAGCCACACCTGATATTGTATTAGTCTCCTTGCATTTCCCACCTAGCAATTTTTAAAAAATTGGAAAAAACATGACAGCAAGAAGTCAAGTAAATAACCAGGCAGCAAGAGGAAGGGGAGGCGAGAACAAGGAGGCTGATCTGCCGTGTGAGCTTCACGCTTCGGTTACTGACAGACAGCAGAGTGAGCTCCTTGCCCTGCTAGGTCCCTCTTCCCTACTGGTTCTGCATCAGTCACTGTCGTCTTCCAACAGTGCCCCTTGGGAGAAGCTGTGGCCCTGTCTCACTGAATCAGTATTCAGCTTAAAAAAATATAAACAAACACACTTTTTTTTTTTTTGGCTTGGGTAGAAAATCTCTTTTAGCTTTCTATTTTTTCTTGCTCGGACATTTACTGTTAAATACTAGCAATCACGTAAGAATGGGGTTCTCATGAAACACAAGCCTGGAAGGACCAGGAAGTTTCCAGTCTTCTTTCTCAGTTATTCTCAAATTTGGTCTATCTACACCTACAAATTATGCTCTTGCTTACAGACCCACTCCTTGGCTTTTTCCCCTTCCTGCAGTGCTGGGGATGGAATCCAGGGCTTCGCACATGCCAGGCGATCTCTCTACTACTGAGCTACACCCCTAGCCTTACAGACATACTCTTTAAAAAAAAATTTTTTTTTTTAGTTGTAGATGAACACAATACCTTTATTTTATTTATATATTCTTATGTGGTGCCAAGCATTGAACCCAGTGCCTCAATGTGCCAGGCAAGTGCTCTATCACTGAGCTACAACCTCAGCCCCCTAGACATTCTCTTAAGTGAAGTAATACATGCCGGAAAGAAAAGAATTGATTTCTATTTATGAATCAACTAGCAATGAAGTGTTCTCTATAAGCATCAGATTAGATTAATCCAGAAGCAATATGAATTTAAACAAGCTCAGTGTGCCTTCTTTGCTTATTTCCTTCCTATAATTTAGTTCCCGTTACCATCCTGTGTTGCCTTTTATTTCTCACTTCACATTCATCACCTCCATGCATTCACCACAGTGCCCCCAGGGTCAGCACAGCAGTGGGAAGGAGCAAGGTTTGGTTCCATTGTCACCTTGCTATATGACCCTGGTGGAGTCATTTGATCTCTTAAGACTTCATTTTCTTATATTCAAATAAGGGATGCCACAAGATAACTTCTGAGGTGGGTTAATAGTGCAGAGAATAGTTTACTGGTGTTTTCTGGAGTGAGGGTGTGATGGAGGTGCCCAGAAAGAGCTGAATCTTGAATTGGTAAATGGTAGAGAAAAGGAGACTAGGCTGTTCAGGAGGACAGGAGGAGCTTGTTTCCTCTTTCTGTAGCTTTGGGTTCTCCATTTCTCTGAAGATGCAAGTTAAAGTGAGGGAGGAATCAATAGCCCTGGAACTAAAAGACTTAGGTGGAAGAGACTGTGGTGGATTTTCATGAGATGCATCCTGGGGAATCAACAAGACCACAGAGTTCTAAGGGTTAGAAATTTAGCTCTGCAATTTTAGATACTTGATTTGGCTCAGGAAGAACTGATTCTTGCTAACTACACTGCCCAGAGAAGAGACTAGCAATTTTTAAAAGAATTAAAATGGTGACAGCTGGTCATTATACTTCTCAGTAGAAAAATTTATTAAGGAAACTCAGTTCACCTCAGAAGACTGCTCAGTGATTTCAAACTGTGATTACCTACTGAATCCCCCTCCACTGCCACAGAAGAGTGCCCTGAGGAGGGGGGATCTGTGCTTTTTGTTAACCATTTCTCTTTCTGCATGTCACATCTCACACTTTTTTTCCTTTGGTGGTTCTGGAGTTTTAACCCATGGACACTTTCACTGAATTACATCCCCAGTGTTTTTTGAGACAAGGTCTCACTAATGCCCAGGTGGGCCTTGAACTTGTGATCCTCCTGCCTCAGCTTCCTGAGGCAATACTGGGATTATAGGTGTGTGCCACCATATCTGGATCAGTCTCACAGGTTTAATAGCTATAACTGACTATCTTCCTTTTCTCCTACTCACTTCTTCACCTCTCTCAGGACAGAGTGCCTGAGGGTGACTGTCTCGACATTGCAAGACTCCTTCCCATAGACATGGAGAGCCTCCCTGTAAATAAGCTATTAAATAATATTCAAGGATATCAGTAAAAGTGCTTGACAGTTTTTAGTGAAAAATTCATTAAACTGGTATTAAGAGGTTGTAGAACAGGGACCTCTGGGGACTGCAGCAAGACCACATCACCAATGACCTGTGTTCACAAAAGAGCTACAGATTATGTTCCATCTCACAAAGAGGGCGCTGGTGTCCTTCGTACTCTAGGAGGAAAAACCAGGGCTGCCAAGTCATTGTGACTCAAACCACAGGGATGGAACTGGCCAGGGAACAGCCCAACTGGGGTGCCCTTTGGCAGTCCAAGATCCTTAGATAGGCCCCTGGGGTGTGAATCAGCAGGAGGAAACCAACTCACTAGCTGGTGATCTGTCAAACTGGGAGCCCTTGGGACAAGTGGGATGACAGCAGATTACAAGGCAAGGGCTTGACAGCTGGTCCTGAGAATTGGCTCATTCATACTGCTTCCAAAATCTCTGAATCACAAAGCCATAATTAAATCACAGCAAGCAGAACAATCCCTTCCTCAGATCTCAACTTCCTTGTGCAGACCAGTTGTAGGGTCCTGGAATTTTGGCCTTCCCTGTTGGTAACTGTGATACTGTGAAATATATATCTGGTATTCTTCCCTATTTCTTGACATAAAACTGAAAATTCTTGGACTCTCCAAAGTGGTCTATCTTTTTGTATGGTAATGAGATGACTGGGGGCTGGAAGCCCCTATGTGGCTTCAGCATGGTACAGTTGGTCACAGGAAAGATCAAGGCCCAATTAGGAGGTTGGGACTTTTCCACTCCGCTTTCCAACCTCTGGGGAAGAAAGAGGGCTGAAAGCTGAGTTGATCACCAATGGCCAACTACTCAATCAATCATGCTGATGTAATGAAGTTAAAAATCACCAAAGCATAAGGTTCAGAGTATTCAAATTGCTGAACGTGGAAAGGTTCATGGAGGGTGGTGCCCCTAGAAAAGCCATGACAGCTCTATGCTCTTTCTCCCAAACCTCTCTTGTACATCTCTTCACCTGTATAGTTTGAAATGTCCTTTATAATAAAGTAGTAAACACATTTCCCTGAGTCCCGTGAGATGTTCTTGCAAATTAACCCTAAGGAGATGGACACGAGAACTCATTCATATCTGGTCAGTCAGGAGCACCGGTCAAACAATCTGGGGCTTGCAACTGACATCTGAAAGCAGGGGACAGTCCTGGAAGTCTGAGCTCTCAACCTGTGGCATCTGATGCTATCTCCAGATGTGCAGCATCAGGATTAAACTGAATTAGAGGACACCCTGATGCTTTCTGCTACAAAATGGATTGTTTACTTTCTGGTGGGGAGAAATCCACACATTCTGAGATCACAGGAGCCTTCTGCATTGCTCACTGTAGTGTGAGAGCAGAGGAAACACTGTTCTTCCTACAGAGTTGAGGCCAACTGATTGATGGTTGAAATTCCAGTTCGTAATCTGAAAGATGTCCACATGGAGAATGAAGACACCATGAAAAAAAGACATCCTAGGTTTCCAAAGACTATATATTCCTTTTGTACAAATCTGCCCAGGTGCCCTACAAGAGGCATGACATGAGATTTGGTGATTTCTATTAGATTGGGGTTGAGCAATGGGTTTGTAGAAGCAGGCTCATTTGGCACTCAAAAATCTGGGACCATTTGATGTTTTCTTTTTGGTACTGGGGATTGAACCCAGAGGTGCTTAACCACTGAGCCACATCCCCAGCCCTTTTAAAATATTTTATATCAAGACAGGGGTTTACTGTTTCTTAGGGCCTTGCTAAGATGCTAAGGCTGGCTTTGAACTCTCAATCCTCTTGCCTCAGCCTCCTGAGCCATTGAGATTACAGGTGTGCAGCACTGCGCCCAATAATGGCTGGCCGGCTGGCCTGCCTTCCTTCTTTCCTTCCTTCCTTGCTACCTCCCTCCCTCCCTTCCTTGGTACTGGGGAGTGAATTACGGAGTGAGTGTTCTACCCCTAAGCTACATTGCCAGTCTTTTTATTTTTCACTCTGAGCCAGGGTCTCAGTAAGTTGCTCAGGCTGGTCTTAGACTTGTGATTTGATCTTTCTTCTGTCTCAGCCTCCTGAGTAGTTGGGATTGTAAGAATGGACCACTGTGCCTAGCACCACCTGTTTTTTTGAAAAGCTCATGCAGAATCTGAGTTGTGCCAGGTCCTCAATTTACTCTCTGGTACGGTTCATGACGGAATAAACAATAGAAAGAAAGCCATGCTGGTTTGTGTGATATATCAGAAACTATATTACATAAAACTCATCACCACAATAGTTGAGCAAGTGAGTTCTGGAGTGACAGGAGACCAAATGGCCACTTAGAATCAGATAATCTTAGAAGCAAAGAGAACCCAGAGAAATCCAGGATTTTTAATAACTTGCCCTAGGTCACGAAGCTAGTAGGTAATGGCGCTGGGTCTAAAGTTAAGCCCAATATGCTTTCTCTTTTCACACTGGGTCCACTCAATCCCTTATATGGATAACACCAATTCCTCCATGAATCCAACCATCACCCCAAAGAAAAAGAGTTCAGATGAAGGAAAAGCCAAATTGGGGAATACTCAGTGCTTTTGGTCAAAGATGAATAACTGAATAGCTGGGAGTTGGGAGAAGCCAGCTTTAGAGCTTGGCCACAGATCTGACTGCTCCATAAATGCAAGGCACTTAGCATTCCCTTGGAACTCATACTGATAATTTCAGAGACAAATTAAACAGAGACCCAATGAAAAGCACATATGACAAATGTGGCCCTGGGAGTTTTTCCCAACAGCTGCCTTTAATGCACAGGTACAGCTTGGTTCAGTGTGACCCAGTTAGGAGCTGCCTGTCTCCCCCAATGTAAAGGAGTCTGGAAAAGTGACCTGACATGTTGGGCTGACAGTCTCCAGCTGTGTGGCCATGTGATTATTCCTGCCTTACTGGACTACTGCAGAGAAAATCAAAAGCCAGCTTGCGACTGCCAAGGGGAAGTAAGGGGAGATACTGTGCCACAGCCCTGGAGAGGCTTGTGATGTCTCAGTTTCTAGATGGCTTTGAATGGAACAAAGGAGAAGATTTTTCCTTGAAGAGCATTTGTCCTTTCTTTTGTATCTTCTTCCGAGGCACTTGGGCAAATATGACACACATATTTTAACCTGATTTTGGAGTGAGATGAGGGGAAAGGACAGCACTGAGGAAAACCAGCAATTAAAGGAGCCCAGAGCAAGGGTGGCACTTGCTAGCCAGGTTCTGGCAGCACACCTTTCTGCCAGAAGTAAAGGTTTGCCTTGCAATGTGCCCCACGCCCCCCCAAACGAGCCATGGTACACTAATAATGAAAATGAGGACAATTCCTTGTTCTGCATGGCCCTTTTGAACCCCAGGCAGGTTGTTCCCTCTATGTGTTCAGTCTGCTGCCCCTCAGAGGCAGTACTGCCAGTCCTGGCTTCTAATTTATGGAACACACCACAGAGAAAACTTGTAGTCAAGTTTTCTGAACCTCAGAGCATCATCATCCCAGATGATGACTTCAGTGGGCTTTTGCTTAATTTGGTAAATCTAGTTTAGCAGTGAGATTTATTCTATCATTTAGTATTATATTGAGCTTCATTAAAAAATACTCATTATATCTTGTTTACAAAGGAATGTCTCTCTCTCTCTCCCCCCCCCC
>NW_026000305.1:1949074-1953224 GCF_001458135.2 Marmota marmota marmota | reverse complement strand
GAGGCAAAGCACTGCACTTGAGTGATCCTTGACGTGGACCTCAAGGAGAGCATGTCCTATTGCATGCGGGTTAGACGCGTCCACTCCCCGCCCCACGAAAAAAGGCGTCGGCTGATATAGTCTCGGATCTGGGGAAGGGCCCTCCTTAAGACTGAGCCATACTATGCAGCCACTTCTGCACAGTGGGATAGGACCTCTACTCTTGCCTGTATTGTTTTAAGAAAATAGAAAGGGGGAACTGTGGTGAGCCGCTTCTGCCGTTTATGCAAATTATGGTCGCCATTACAAGATGGCACTGGCTCCGCTGTGGTCTGTGACAAACAACTCCTTATTTGGGAGAGTTGGCGCATGACTTTTCATCACCCTATGAGAAAGCTCCACGTGGCTGCTTTGCATTGGGGCTTGAGATGCTTTATTAAGGCTGGGAGGGGCATCCGAGAGAGAGAAGAAGAACTATCAAGGGCCTGAAATAAACTGCTGAAAGAAGATTCCTGAGTGTTGTGTCTTCCTTGCGGGCAAGGGGGCGCAACATATCTGGACAAAACTCCAATTAACTATTTCACATTTCATCCTACCTTATTCTGGTGAGAAGGGAAGCTGAGAGCTATTTCCACAAGGTTCAACTTCAGACCAGTCCAGCTGGCAGCTAATTGACCAATATAAAAAGAGAAAGGGCTTAAGAACCCCCAGCCCTTATTACCTCAAAAAGGTACATAGCCCAAGAAGAAATGAAACGAGAAGTGTAGCATAGATAGCATCCATCATTGTCCACAGTTTTGACCACTTCAGCAAATAAAGTGCTTTCATTTTTCATTAAGAACTTTTTCTTTTTAATTAACTAACTTATTCATTTATTATATTTGTTGTGTTGATGAGTGTGTGGATACATATAGATATACACATTTATTTCCTTTTTGATTTTTATCATTTTTGTTTGTTACTTTTCTTGGTATTGCATTTTGAGGGTTAGGGATTGTGTTTATTTGGGGGTTTCTTTTTTGTCTCTCTTATTTTTCTTTCTCTCCTTTTTTTCTCCCTCTAACGGCCAATTTCTCTTTTTATTTCTTGCTCTCTTTATTTTTTTCTACTCCTTCTTTATTGCCATCACACACTACATCCCTTTTGCTCTCTTTCTGTTCACATTGTGAACATTCTAAACTTTCTTTTATCTTCCTATCACATTGTATTTTATCTTAATGAGCTGCATTTTTACCATCTTTTAGAACTACTTGGTTTATTTAATTCCTGCCAGCACTATTCATATTCTTGCAATTATTAGTACTCTGGGTGATATATTTCTGACCTGTTGTTTAATGCCAGACTTAGTTCACAGCTATTTATTGTTGTTGCTGTTGGCAATTGCTAAATCCCACCATTCTTGTTTTTGTGGTAATTACTGTTATAGATGTCACAGTAAGCACTGGGTATTTATTTTAAAGCTGTATATTATTCACTGCTGTTGTTGCTGTTGTTTCCCCCTTTTCTGTGAGGTGCTGAGTATCTACTGAAACATCACATGCATATAGGGTAAATTCTCTGCTGCAGAGCTTTACCCTAAACACAGCCAAGAGATAGCTCACCTTGTCCTACACACAAATTAACATGTCCAAATATCAATGATACTTTAATACAAAGAATAGGGGAAAACATTAAGACTAAATCAATGAACAAGCCTCAAGGAGGAATGACTAGGTGGGACTCTGAAGCCAAAAACATTGATATCCACTCCTATACCAAAAACAAAGAGAGAGAATTAGTAAAAAGACTATGGACACCACACCTATGAGGAGTCACAATGTCAATCACCCCCAAAACCCTTTAAATATACAGAGCTGTTAAGTTAATAAGAGCAATCACAGAGGGTGTACCCTACATAGCTTGCTATATACAGCACAGTTGCTGGAACTGCAAGAATGACACCACTCTTGAGACCTACAGAGAGAGTTGGACCCCAAGCTCTACTGCAATACATATTGTGTCAAAATACACTAATCATCCCCAAATAATTAGTATAAAAACTACACTATAAAACCCATTTGGATATATATATTGAAAAATTCACGAAAACTTGATATTCCTGAACACTTTGCCAAGAGAAGGCTGTGTTCTAAAAAGGCCCAGACATAAGAGTGGAAGAGAAATCCATCCCAACAGATGCACAAAACCCAACACAGAAATACAAGAAATATGAAAAGATCAAGGTATCATGACTCCTCCTCAAGTTCGTAATTCACTAACAACTTACTACAAAGATATTGAAGTGAATTAAATACCAGAAAGATTTCAAAAGAATCAGTGAATTACAAAAGAACACAGAAAAGTGAGTGAAATAAGGAAATTTGGGCTTCCAGTACTGTGTTGAACAAAAGTCATGAGTGGACACCTTGTTTTGTTCCTTACTTAGAGGATTTTTTTTCAACTTTTCAACATTAAGAATATTACTTTGGGCTTGTCATATCTGGCTTTTATTGAGATGAGGTACATTTTCCCATACTAAATTTCTTGAGAATTTTCATCATGACTGTCGCTAAATGCTTTATCTGCAGCTTTTGAAATAATCACGACTGTTGTTATTCTGTTAGTGTAGGGTATCACATTTATTGACATTAAATTATCCCTCCATATAAGGGATAAATTCAAAGGAGTCATAGTGTATGATAATTTTAATATGCTGTGGAATTCAATTTGCTGTTATTTAGGGTGAAATTTTTAGATCTATGTTAATCAGGGATATTTGCCTGTAATTTTACAGGGGCCTTGTCTATCTTTGGTATCAAAGTAATGCTAGTCTTGTAAAATGAGTTTGAAAGTGTTACTTCTTCTTTAATTTTTAGGGAATGTTTGAGGAAATATTGGTGTTAATTCTCTTCAAATGTTTGATAGAATTCACCAGTTAATTTGGGATTTTTCTTAGTTATGAACTTTTAAAAATTACTAATTCAGTATTCTTACTTGTTATTGGCCTGTTTGGATTTTCTATCTCTTCTGATTCACTCTGGGTAGGTTATGTGTGTCTAAGAATCTACCAGTTCAACTAAATTACCTGATTTGTTGATATATAATTGATTTTAGTAGTTTCTTACTAGCCTTTCTATTTCTGTGGCATCAATCTTAATGCCTTCTCTACATTGTCAGTGACCAAAGTAGAGATAAAGAAGATTGTAAGGGTCTCTCTCTGGCAATTAAATGTTCCATCCCATGAATGACATGCCTCACATTTGTTTAAAATTCATTGACAATAACTGTTCCTGGATCTACCAAAGTACAAGGGTACCAGAAAGTGTAATCTTATCATGGACACATAGAGTAAAGCTAGAAATATTTTAGTACTAGCAGTAGAGCCAGCTATATTTGGCCAACAACATTAATATCTACCACATGGAGGGAATTTCATTGATAGTCTTGGTTATCATATCACTTTACATAATATAAAAGGAAGTTCAAATGCCCATACAAAGTAAAAAGTAGTTCATAAATATTTTGAAACTGATGAAATTTCCACCTTTACCCTAGCATTGCCATTGGTAACCATGGACAAATATTTCATGAATAGTATACTAAGTATTTTGACTGTTCATCCAAAGAACAAGGTAGTATATTATAAAATTCTCCATCAATCACTTGCTTAGCAATCACTTCTGCAATTTATATGACAAGTACTCATAGGTTTAAAAATTCACACTTTCCAACCACCAGCCAATATTTTCTACTTCCTCCTCCACTAATATTTGCAACTCTGAATTTTTCCACTAAAATTCCTCCAATATTTAAGTCCTACCTGGGGATGTTTTAAAGTTTACACAATTCAAATTTGCTGTGGGTACAATCTAAATAATAGAAACATAATGTTTTCCAGAGTGGTTGCACCAATTTGAAGTCCCACCTGCAATGTATGAGTGTACATTTTCTCCTACATTCTCGCTAACATTTATTGTTGCTTGTATTCCTGATAATTGCCATTCTGACTGGAGCAAGATAGAATCTCAGTGTAGTTTTGATTTGCATTTCTCTAATTGATAGAGATGTTGAACATTTTTTTTCATATATTTGTTGATTGATTATATTTCTTCTGTGAAGTGTCTGTTCAGTTCCTTAGCCCATTTACTGATTGGGTTATTTGGGTTTTTTTTTTTTTTTTTGGTTTTTTTTT
>NW_026000305.1:1922753-1948389 GCF_001458135.2 Marmota marmota marmota | reverse complement strand
TTTTTTTTTTTTTTTTTGAGAAGAAAGCTTATCATATTTTTCAAAGATAACTTTGCTGTTTTCATCTGCATGTCTTTGGACAAATTAATGTCTATGTGCTTCAGTTTACTAATAAGTTTAGGGGGCATAACAGTTTCAATCTCATAGAATTTTGAAAAAATAATTAATAAATGATTACTTATAATACTATATATTTCACTTCTTTCTATCTCCCTCTCCTGCCTTTCTCAGTGTCCAATCCATTCTTCTACGAGAACACCATTTTGTTTCCACAAATGAGTGAGAGTATTGTCTTCTTGGTTTAGCCTATTTCACTTTAAAATAATGATCTCCAATATTTTCATATTGCAGCAAATGACAAATATTTATTATTTCTATGGCTGTATAATATTCCACTCCGTATATATACAAAATTTTTCTACATTTGTTCATCCATTGATATCATCCCTTTTTGATTCCAGATCTTGTCTATTGTGAATAGTGTTGCAATAAATATTGGACTAGAGATATCTCTTTGGTATGATAAATTCATATCATTTGAATGTATACCTAGTAGTGAAATGGCTAGAATATATATTGTTCTATTTTTAGTTATTGAAGGAATCTCTATACTGCTTTCCATAATGAGTATTCTGTCACATTCCCACCAACAGCATCCTTGTCAAAACTTATTTTTGTCTGTTTAATCATAGTTATTCAAAGGTGAGATGACATTTTATTGTGATTTTGATTTAAATTTCCCCAATTATTAATGATATTGAGCATTTTTTCATATACTTGTGGGCCATTTTTCATCAATTAATGAAGACAAATCTTTAGTCCATTTTGTTGATGGATTGCTTTTTTTGTTTTTTTTGTGTGATATATATTCTGAATACTAACATATAAATATATAATAATATAAATAAAAACATAAATAATATAATAATAAATATTCTGAATATTAATCTTTTGTGGATGAATGGTTTTCAAATGTTTTCCATCATTCTGTAGGTTATTTTTTAACTTTTTTCTTTTTTTAAAAAAAATTATTCTAATTTGTTATAAATGACAGCAAAATGCATTGCAAATTATGTTAAACATATAGAGCACAATTTTTCATATCTCGGATTGTATACAATGTAGAGTTACACCATTCGTGTCTTCATACATGTAATTAGAGTAATGATGTACATCTCATTCCTTTGCCTTCCTTGTTAGTTTGCTTTTTGATTTGATATAACCCCAGAGACTTTTTTTTCCCATTTCATGAACTTTGGGGTATTATCCAAAAAATTGTAGCCTACACCAAAGTCCTAAAGTGTTTTCTCTGTTTTCCTATAGTAATTTAATACTTTCAGCTCTTACATTTAGCTAGTTGATCTGGTTTGCATTTACCTTTGTATATGGTGAGAGGTAAGGATCAAGTTTCACTTGCTCTTCATAAGTGCCTCTGTCAAACAGTGGCTATACACAGGTCTAATAAGCAAAGTCATATTATAATTGTTCAGAAAAATTCAGGTTTTTGCAAAGACAGCCCTTCAGCAAAGGAATATAAGAGACAAAAAGTGAACATTACAAACTTTAAGAAATATGTTGTTCATATGTGCCAGGTAGTAAAATCATGGCCTTGTATGTTTGAGAAGAGGGTCAATTTTAATGTAAATAAATGGCCTGTTTGGCCTTAGGTGGAAGGTTACTATGGCTTGATCTTAAACTATTTAAATTTTAGCTGCAAAATCATAGCCGAGACTAGGTTATGATTATAGGGGAAGGAAGGAGTCTACACTGGTCTCAGGTGCTTGAGAACAAAATAACATCTATTACTTTAAACTAAAAAGTGAATTATTTCTGAGGAGGCTCAAGTTAGAACTAAGTTTTAAGTGATCTTTGCTTGATCAAAGATCAAGCAAATAGGCAGTACTGGCTCAAGGGCACCAAATTACACTGGGCGCATAGGGCTGAAGAAAATTCATGGGACTTATCCTCAGGATTAAGAGCCATAAAACTCTCCAAAGAGTAAATGAGTTGCAAAAATATTGAAGGTAAGAAATATGGCACATCTTTAAAGATATTTATGGAATTACAATTCCAAGAAGGGAACAGAAAGCCAGGAGGACAAGTATAGATCATATCCTTGTCTGACTTAACTGCTATTATGATAGGAAAATAGCTACTAAGTATGATTTTTCAAACTGAAATAGTAAGGAGGGAAAATTTATTTGAACAATGGATGCTTTTGGAAGACTCAGAACTTACTGGTTTAGGAATGGGAAAGAAAAACGAGTTCGGGTCAGGCAGTAAAGGGAAAGAAAGTGTTGGAATGTGGGAAAGGAAATACTGTCTTTATTCTGTGAGAGTTGTTAACTGACCAACTGAAGAAGCAGGTTAAATTGCTAGCACTTGGTTGAAAGGGACTCTAATGAGGAGGGAGAGCATAAGGAACCCAGAAGGTAAGAGCATACACTGAGTAGCACCTGATAGAAGGCGTGTCCTCTAAACCACCTTGGGACACAAACCTGAGCTATAACAGCAGCTTCAGTGCAAGCCTACTTTGAGGTCTGTTCTCCAAGTAAAAGGAAGGTAGGGATGTTGGAAGAAATTTTCATTAAAAAGTATTTCCATAACAATGTTCATTGACATCAGTCACTGAGGCATTGGGCTGATAATGTGTTTATTTATTTTTATACAGCAGATAACAAGGAGAGACTGCATGACTATTCACTGATTTCCACTGAGGGGGTAAAAAGAACCCTTTGTTGGGAACCTCTTCTTTCCAACATCATCTCCTATTCAGTGTCCTGATTGAAGAACAACACAACTGCAGGGAGTATTTCATGTTTCCTATAATCATTTAATATATAGAAATCTTCCATTGATTATGAAAAATTAGTTCTGTTCCCCCAAATTGCTGACTACCAAATGAAACATATCATAAACTAAATCAAGGAGGCTATTAGAAAATTTTTCCAAACCAAAGAACTTTGGATAGATTGAACATTTTACAATGAATCTAAAAGCAAATACATATTCATTGACTGGCACTAAATTATTGAGACAGACTACTTCCAATGTTCATAATTAATCAGTCAACCCATATTTATAATGATGTATTGGAATTCTGTAAGTATTGATGACATATTAAAAGATAATAGCAAATTCAGGAAAATCTTGAGAGAAAGTAGACCAAAGGAAATTATATAATGGTTTTAAAGGAGGGACAGCTGTTTCTTAAAAAAATTGTCTTTCTACTATATAAACTTTTGTTGCACTCAAACATGACTAGGCATAGTGGCAGAGGATATAAAATTGTGTGATTGTCATGGTTTAGAATTTTAGAAATAAAAACATTAAGTTCTTGATTCTTGGAACTTAGACTGTTTTGTGATATGAAAAGATTCAGTTGGTTCAAGGTAAAGAGAAAATGCAGTTATTTCTGTGGCTTTGTGAAAACCATATCACAATCAATTCCATAATTCTAGATTTCACAGTATCAACCATAAGAGAAAGAAAATATATGACATTATCTTGGATTGTCTCACAAGTTGCATGACAGAATTTTTCAGATAATAGAGGTTAACATCTCTGGTACACTAAAACAATTTCAAAAATTTTCGTGAGATTATGAATGTCATTTTTAAATAAGAAGCATTTTGTTAAGGTCTTCCTGCCCCTAAATAACTAATTGTCAAAAATGTTGATTAAACATACTTACTGCTAAATAGGGGCATCTGGGCATAATTATTCATTTGATTAATTGCTTGTAGAGCAACAGGATTGTGGTGTGGATGTTAAAAAAAAAAAAATGAACTCTAACCTAAAGCTGCCCCTAGACCTGTTTCTAAGGAAAACTATCCCTGTGCCCCCAAATGATCAATTCTAGATTGAACCGAAGGTCATCTTAGAGTAATATAGAATCACGAGTCTCCAAGGAAACCTAAGCGGTCATCTAATTCAATCCATGGCTGCCTTCACATAAATCATCTAGGCTTAATGAATGTTGGGAGGCTCATAAGAAAGATATCTAAGCAAGAAGATGACCGTAGGTCCCAGGAGGTAGAATCTTCTCTTACATCAAACCCACAACTATTCTGCTGCAATTTACAGTAATTTATATTTTTCTAGCTAATACACTAGAGAATGTAGGTCACTATAATAAATTACATAGCTGAGATAATCATCATAGTTAGGAATTTTAGAAAACTTGATCCAATACTTACTCTCCATACTCCAAACAAAAAGCAATACAAAGATAAGATTTCTATACTTGGGATAATGGAAAAATTCACTTAGCATTTGTGAATGAGCATTTGTGAATGAATACAGATATTCATTGACAATTAATCAACAAAGTTTCCTTGGAAGTTCTTTTCCATGTTAAGCAGGCATACAATTTTTGAAGAAAACTTGAGCAAGAGTTTAATTAGTGGTACCACTTGACTTTTTCTTACCACTACTCAGTGTAACAGTTTGTTTGTTTGTTTATTTATTTATTTATTTATTTATTTATTTATGGTACTGGTGACTGAACCCAGGGATGCTTTACCACTGAACTATGTTCTAGGTCCTTTCTGGATTTTTTTTTTTTTTTTGAGACAGGGTCTTGCTAATTTGCTGGGGCTGCTCTTCAATGTAAAATCCTTCTGCCTCATCTTCCCAAGTCACAGAGATTATAGTATATGGCATCACACTTGGCTAATTTATGTAACTGTTTACTGATGTCAGAATTTTTGTTACTATATAAACTACTTATCCTTAGTCACAAATTATATGGAAATAGAGAAAACCAAAATAAAAATAAATTGTTATATATATATATATATATATATATATATATATATATATATATATACACACACACAATGGAATATTACTCAACTTTAAAGAAGAGTAAAATTATGGCATTTGCTGGTAAATGGATGGATCTGGAAAATATCATGCTAAGCAAAATAAGCCAATCCCAAAGAATCAAAGGCAGAGTGTTTTCTCTGATATGTGGGTGCTAATTCACAATAAGGTGGGGGAGATAAGGAAGAATTGAGGTATTTGGACTAAACAGAGGGGAGGGGATAATGGAGGTAGGAATGAGAGTAGAATGAATCAGACTTCATTACCCTATGTGTATATATGATTACATGACCAGTGTGATTCTACACTATGTACAACCAGGAGAATGAGAAGTTATATTCCATTAATGTAAGATATGTCAAAATGCATTCTACTGTCATGTATAACTAATTAGAACAAATTTAAAGATCAAATATATATTACCATATGAAAAAAATAATAGAACCATTTTTTGAATAATCATCATTCCATCATAATGGAATACTGAGTATATGGGACAAATATGATAGCATTGTTTTGTATTCCATATACACAGTACTAACATGTATTCATTCATGATAGACACTTGAGTGCTTAAATCTAGTTTATGGATAGTATATTCACTAGGTTTGATAAACTCTAATAAGCAAATCCAAAATAAGCAAGATGCAGATATAGAAGCAGAAAAGGAAATGCCCAGTTTATTCTCCCTAAAATTTGATACCATTCACCTCTAAACCTTCCAAATGGGAGTCAGAATGAAATAAAAAGCTTAGTAGAATTCATTAAGTGCCAATATTGATTCTAAACAGCTAGCACTACCACTCTCTTAGTGTCTGTGAATACCTTAGGCAATTAGTTCCCTAATCAAAATCCTAGCTTTGATCTAATAACATTGAGCCAAATCAGTCAGAGGCTCAGAATTCTGATCCCCATCTTTTAAAACCTTCCTATTATATTTTTGAACACATGAAATATAGAATTCCCTGAAGATGGCACTATGAGATCAATGGATTTCACAGACCCAGAGTGCTGGGTCTGGGCCAACCATTTATTGAGATAAGATTTATCCTTTTTAAAGACTTGAAGGAAAACTGACATTTATCAAGGAATATTTTCAAATATGCCTCCTAACAATGATATTCACTCCTTAAAGATTCAATTATAATCATAGTTTGAATATCTTTCAAATTCATTTGAGAGGGAACCTCTGAATAATTTTAATTCTCAATTATTCTATCAGTCCCTCAAGGTGACTGAGGCCTTGATGAGATCATGAGGTATACTCTTAACAGGGAAAGTCCTAATTCTGCTCCTTATTTTTTTTAATTTTTTTTTAGTTGTTGATGGACCTTTATTTATTTATTCATGTGTAGTGCTAAGAATCAAACCCAGTGCCTCACACATGTGAGACAAGCACTCTGCCACCAAGCCACAACTTTAGCCCCTGCTCCTTATTTTTCTCAAGTATATATACCTAATAATAAAAGTCTTAATTACAATGGTAAAAAACACTAGTTCCAACCTAAATAGCCCAACTATGTTGGAAGCTGAAGCATTGTATATTTCTTCAACTTACCTTTGCTTCAGATCCAGATACATCCTAAATTTTGAAGATTCCTTCATCACAACAACATTTAGGGATGCATATGGGATACTGAGATTCAAATGTGTTGTCCTTGCATATGGAGTTTCAAATGTAGTCCCTAAACTCAATATCTAACATAGCAACCATTATAGTCTTTCCTAAAGAATGTGTCTAAAATGTTGGTGGATCATGAAACTCTACTGCATGGTAGTTCCCTTTGAACAGCTTCCATCCCACTCATGGAGGGAAAATTCTTTATTTCATACTTCAATTTCACCCAAATTTAATGCATTCATAGTGATCATACAACTTGAGGTGGGTTAATGACTTGATGAATGCATGGTTGAATTCTATCTAATTTGGATGAACACAACTGCTTTCTGTATTCCCAAGGAAACTTAAACCTCCTTGAAGAACTTGGAATTATTCTTCATTCTGGGAGGAGATCTCTATGGTGAATCCTTTTAGTTAGACATACGTAAGATAATCGTTTTTCTATTTTTCTCAAGAGAGTCCTAGGCTATAAAAGAAAAACAAATGCAGATACTTGAGACAGCTATTCTGTCTAATAATGTAAATTGGTTTTATTTTTAGTGGGACCATTAATTGTAGTGTTTTTTAGTTTACTTTCCAAAAATACATTTAGCCAGACTGCATATGTTAATTATTTTTCCTTAGAAGGCTGGAGATACACACATATACACACACAAACACACACACACACACACACAAGTGTATGTATGTGTGTATGTGTATATATATTATATATATACATATGAGATATATATATATATACATATGATATATATATATATATATATATATATATATATATACTTAATTGATAAAAAATAAGAAAACAAACCTGACCCAAGGGTGAGGGTTGTACAGGATTGATATTTTCTTTATCTAATATTGGAGAAAATGCTAGAAAGGAATTGGATTATTTAGTGTTACATATACAGATCTAGCCTGTCTGTATCTTGCATATAATAATATTTAAGATGACTATTTTGTTTGCTTTACTTGTATTAAGGAGGCAGGGCAATTGAAGAAAGTGGATATTACCACTGTCAATCATCCTGGGGAAGGAACTGAGATTGAACTTAGTCTGGGCATACATATCCTCCCTTTGAAGTCAGAGATTTTTAAGCTTGGAGATGTAGGAGAGAAGATTGGTCAAAAGGAACTCCTGTTTGTAAGAGGGTAAATGTCACCTAACAAGGAGGAAAAGGAAAGATGTTCAATGCAAGAATCCTATGAAAAATTTATTGATCTTGGACATCCAGTTTTATATTTTTATATTTTTCTATGATGGTATTTCCCCTGTTACCTCTAATTTTCTATAATAGTTGAAGCTGCAGGCCTGTGTTATTTAGAAATTAAAAGAGTTTCCACATTTGGGTAAGAAACATCTCAGTGAAGAAGTAATTATCAATAAAGAAAACTGAAGCATCCATCTGAAACAATAAGTGATAAGGAACTATTAAGACAGATTCAGGATAGAGAGCAGAATAGTGTTTACTAGAAGTTGGAGAGTGTTGGTGAGATAGGGGAATGAGGAGAGATTTTTAATAGATAAAAATTTGCAACCATAGAGAAGGAATATGTTCTGGTGTTCTATTATACAGATTGTGATTATAGTTAACAATAATGTATTATGTAATTCAAAATTACAATAGAAGATTTTCAATGTCTTCATCACAATAAATGTCAAATGTTAGAGATGATATGTAATCTACATATTCTAAGATAATCAATAAGGGATTGTAAATATACCAAAATATCACACTGTATCCCCCTAAAACATACAATTATTATCTGTCCATAAAAATTTAAACTATAAAAATGATATTGGGGCTGGGGTTGTGGCTCAGCAGTAGAGCGCTCGCCTAGCATGTGTGAGGCCCTGGGTTTGATCCTCAGCACCACATAAAAGTAAATAAATAAATAAATAAATAAAGGTACTGTGTACAATTTTTTGTACTGAAAGAAATAACTTTTAAAAAAATGATATCAATCCTAGAGACACAAAGACACATTTCTGGAATCTGTAGGAAGACTCTGATAAAGATCAGGAATTCCATTACTTTAGTAACCTCCTAAAGTTTGAGTAGTTTCAGAGAATGCAGGTAACATGTTATTAAATAAATTTCTACTGTTGCTCAAAACTTAAAGTGAAAACATAATTCAGAGAACAGTGTCAACTTCCTTTAACTCAGATTACATTCACCTTCATGTATCCAAAAATAATGCAATATACCACTAACACCTTTTGAAATGACCTATATTAGCCAGTGTCTTTAATTATTTTCTTTTTTATTTTATTTATTTCATTTGTTCTTTTTAGATGACAATAGAGTGTATTTTGACATATGTATGCAGTACAATTTATTCTAATTAGGATTACATTCTTTCCATTGTAAATGATGTGCAATTTCACTTGTCATGTTTTTATATGTGAACATAGGAAAGTTATATCAGATTCATTCTACTGTCTTTCCTATTTCTATCCCCTTCCATTCCCCTTTGTCTAATCTAATGAATTTCTCTTCTCCCCACCCCTTATTGTGTGTTAGTATATATATTTTTCTTATATATTATTGAAAATATATTCACCCACTTCATAGCTAGCATTTTCACTGTATAGATTATTACTTATCTAAGATGCTTGGGACCAGAACATTTTTAGAATTAAATTTTAGGGGTAAATTGGAATATTTACTTATATATAATGAAATATCTTGGCTATGGGTTTCAAATCTAAGCACAAAATTTATGTATGTTTCATATACACTTTACACACATACGTGAAGATAATTTTATACAGCATTTTTAGTGTATCTGAATTGTGACCATGATCTATAACATAAAGTTATGTGAGGACTTTTCCACTAATGTAATCATGTCGGTGCTCAAACATTTAGAATTTTGGAGCATTTCAGATTGAGGATTTATAAGATGAGAGATGTTCTAATAGGTTCTTTGAACAAAAGCACTTCTTAAGTTTAATTTCATTTATCATTTTATCCCTCTATATTTGCTGGTTTTGAAATCTATTTCAGAAGTCTGCTTCAACCAAAGTCATGAAAATATTATGCAATGTTTCATTCTAAATTCATTATCTTTTCTCATTAAACCTATAATTTATCTGAAATTAATTGTTAAGGAACAAGATTCATGCATTTTTAGACCTGGGGTTGTGGCTCAGTGGGAGAGTGCTTACCTAGGATGTGTGAGGCACTGGGTTCAATTCTCAGCACCACATATAAGTAAATAAAAAAAANCTCCAATGTGCAGAAGTTAATAAAAAAATAAGGGGAAAAAAGGAAAGGGAGGTAATTCCATTAATATAGAAGAAGGAATAGTGGAGTAGAGGAAGGGGATGAGGGGGTGGGTGGAGGGACAGTAGAAGGGAAGAACAGTGGAATGAATCTGACCTAACATTCCAACGTATATATATATGAATGTACCACAGTGAATCTCACTATGATATATATATATATATATATATATATATATATATATATATCCACAAAACACTAATATTTTTAAAAGCTATAAATATTTACCAGAAAGATCAGGAGAGATTAGGAAAGGAAACAGTGTTAGGCAGGAAGGGAAGGAAAGGGGAATTACTGGGAACTGAATTTGAGCAAAGAATTTTCCATGTGTTTATATTTATGTCAAAATGAATTCTAATGTTAGAGCCAACAAAATACAATAAGTTGATGAGATAATGGACTTGTAAGTTAGCTCAAATGAATCATTTTTCAGTGTATATATAAATAAAAATATCATACTATATCCAATAAATATGCACCATTTTTAATTAAAAAAATTAAAGGAATGTTGGCATGAGAGGCTGAGGGCAAAATTCATTCTGAAGAGTCATCTCTTAGGCAAGCCAAAATTAACAAAGAGAATCATTCATAATCTCTGTATATTGAGGAAAAGGATTGTAAAATATTGAGGAGCATTTATTCAACAAAACCTGTAGAAAATTGGCAAGGAGAATGGTAAACCATGGCATTTGAACTAAGGAATTCACTTATTCCTTCCCAGCTGAACCTTAGGATAAACTATTTAAGGGGCTTGATGGCAAATTGGAAATTCCTTTCTCAACTTCATGTTATTTACAAGATATTATGGGGAGTTTTCACTGCTGAAGGATATCAGAAGATCTCATTTCCAAAGATTTTGGTATAAAAATCAATATTCAAATGATGTGGCAGCCAGACATTACCCATTCTGTCATTCCTGACTCTCATTATGTAGGAGGGAACTCAGTGTGGCATCCGGACAAATGAAGATTCTGCTCTATATTATAGGAAAGCTTTTATAGTGGGTTTTTAAGCTGTGTAGGAGAAATGATGTACCCCATACTGCAGAATTGGTGAGTTAATCACTAAGCAAATCGACATATAACCAAGGCAACAACAACTCCTGAGGAGGGGTGAAGATCAATATCTTGAGGAGACACAATCTATTATCCAAATGAACATATTTATTTCTTTGCATGAGATTTTTAAAAAAAAATAGAAATGTGTGACTCAATTGCACACACAAAAGCAACTGTTACTGTCTGTGAGAGGGTCCAGATGCTAAATTAAGCAGAAAAAGTCTTCAAATAGTTGTTATAAGTAACTTCAAAGAACTAAAGGAAACGGATTCAATAATTAAAGAAAAGCATTTTAATAATGCTTCTTCAAATATAGAAGATCAATAAATAAAAATTAAAAATAATAAATTGGGGGGCTGGGGTTGTGGCTCAGCATTAGAGCACTTGCCCAGCACGCATGAGGCATTGGGTTCAATCCTCAGCACCACATAAAAATAAAGTAAAGGTTATTGTGTCTACCTAAAACTAAAACAAGAACTATGTAATGTTTTGAACAGCCAACAATAAAAAATTAAAAAAAAAAAAAACTTTGAATTCCTCTACATGATCAAGGCAGGTCTTTCTTGAAGTATTAATTCAACTGTAATAACATTCAGAAAAATAAGAAGGCAGATATTATGAGGATTAGTTTTTATTCCCTGGAAAACATACATTTAATAATGTTTAAACATACAATACAAAAACACAATAAAAAAAGCAAACTTTTTTCCCAAAAAAAAAAAAAAAGAATAAATTGGAAATTTTGGAACTGAAAAGTAAAATAACCATAATAATTAAGCCACTAAAAGACCTCAACAGTAGATGTGAACAGAAAAATGAATCAGTTTATTTATAGATGAATAGAAAGAAAGAATGAAGGGAGACAGAGGAAATATAACACACATAAAATGGACATAAGCATAATATTAGACAAGTCTAAAGAGAAAAAGAAGCAAAAAAATTAAGGAAATAATGACTGAAAATTTCCTAAATTCTATAAACAAATGAAAAACAACAACAAAAAAACACACATTAATCTACACATGTTAAAAATTGTATGAACTCAACTAAGATAAATCCAAAGAGATATTTGCCCAGACATGTTATAATGAAAACTGAAAGACAAAATTAAAATCTTGAAATAAATAAGGGACTAATGACATACAACATACAAGAGAACCCTAATAAGATCAACAGCTGACTTCTCAACAAAAACAATAAAAAATTTGAAACATACAAAAACCAAACACAAAATGGAAGAAATGAATAAAACCATAGCAATAATAATGTTCAATGTGAATGAATTAAACATTTTAATGAAAAGATATTTATTGTAGCATTGAATTAAAAGGCAGGCATGATGTCATACACCTATGTTCCAAGCTGAGGCAGATGAATCACAAGTTCAAGGCTGGCCTGGGCAACTTAGTGAGAACTTGTCTGAAAATAAAATGAAAAGGGCTTACTATGTACCTCAGAGGTAGGATGTTTGCCTAGCATGCATGAGGACCTGAGTTCAATACACAGCATAACACACACACCCACACACATACATACACACATCCAACTATATATAGGGTCAGCAGGAGACTTCATATTTGAAGACAAAAATAGTTTATTAGTCCAAAGATGAAAAAGTATAAACCATAAAGAAACCATAAGAAAGTTGATAGGGCTATACTATAATAACTTTAGATAAAATAAACTGTAATGAAAATATTACTAGAGACAAAGACTTTAATAATGACAATAAATATGAACATACATACATGTGTAACAGAACTCCAATGCAAAAAGAAAAATCTGACAAATTGAGGGAAAAATAGACAATTAAAAATAATAGTTGAAGATTTCATTTTCTATTGAATTAGTTTCCTATGGCTGCTGTAACAAAATACCACAAACTGAATGGCTTAAAATAATAGTTTATTCTCTCACAATTCTAAAAGCTAGAAGTCTGAAATCCAGGTGTTGTCAGAGTCCATTCCTTAGGGAGTCTCGTTTTTATTATTTATTGGTTCTTTTTAGTTATACATAGCAGTAGAATCCATTTTGATATAATTATAAAAGCAGGGAATATATCTTGCTCTAATTTAGTCCCCAGCACTTCTTCTTGGCCTCCCCTAACCTGTTCCCTTCCCTCTACTGAATTTTCTGCCATTTACCCATGGTTATTTTCTAAAGTATGTTAATACTGTTGATAGTTCTCATCTCTGAGAAAATCATCCTATGACTGAATGCAGCTTGGGGAGGAACAAAAGCAGAAAAAGATGGATTTGCAGAATTGATCTTGCTTTGCAGGGCCAGAAATGTGGTCTTGGCTTTCTCTGCAAGATAGCCCGGAATTGGGGAAATATATCTTGCTCACTTTATTCACAAAAACACAGATACAAAGCAAAATATCAGTTTACTAATTCACTCTTATGTGCACATAGGCTAGAATACATAGATTCATTTAGTCAGTCCATTCTATTCTCTTTAAGAAAGTTTACCTGGGAAACCATATTATAGCCAGAAAGTGATCAAATAAATATGAGAATAGAATAAGGGAGTGTACTGGATTTGACATTCATCTAGGATAGTATTGCACCTATCTCTACTATAAAGATAGACCTATTAAGCAAACATTCTTATCTTCACTTTTATCTTCAATCATACTTCTATAAGAACCTCCTTATATTTAGTTTCAAAATTGACCAATCCCTTTCTGTTATCAGAATCCTTAGACTTGTAAATACCATTGATTTAGATGAAGTCTAGTATTCTCTTCCACATTTTGGCCTGGAAGACACTCTTTTTTTAATTATATTTGCGTATGTCTAAGCTCATTCATTGTATGTTGCCTTTGTGAACATAACTCATAATAAGAAAGGGACCTCACTGAAACTTCTAAAACCACTTGCATTGTAGTATGTATGGTGGGTTATCCCTAAGAATACACACAGTTTAAATATATTAATATGATTTAACAAGTACTTCCTTTAACCTGGCACTGTGCTGAGCAGTTTGCATTTCACATATGAACCTGTGAAGCAGGAAGTTATTCATTTCAATTATTATAGGTGAGAAAATTAAAGCACAGCAAGTCAAGAAAAATTCAGGTGCTGGAATTCTAAATTGTGCCTTCTTTTACATCAAGAAGCACAATGACACTCCTCTTTTCATTTCCACATATGTATGCACACCCTAACACATTGCATAACAATGATTTAGTAATCTTTTTCTAATCATTTATCTAAAGGAACTGTTAAAGATATATAAAAAGATTTACTTATAAAGATGGTTACCACAATGTCATTTTAATCACAAAACTTGAAAATAAATGAAAAGTATAACAATGAGATTTAAAAAATCATACTATTTTAATTCAACTGAGTACAATAGCCCTTAAAAGTAATAGTGTAGTCCTATAGTTATTAATATGGGAATAACTTCAAAATATTGTGTTGTGAGAAAATTCAAATTTAAATCAGCATATGAAGTTGGACTTTATTTTTATTAAAAGGCTTGAAAGAAGCCAGAAGATGCATCACAAGATATGCAGCTGTTAAGTCTGTGTTTTAGGAGAAAGTCTTCTTTCTTGTTTTTTTTTTTTTTTTTTTTTTTAAGTTCTAGGGATAAACCCAAGGTTTCATGCATGATAGACAATGTTCTACCATTAAGCTACAACCCCAATCCATGTGTCATTTTTATTTTTGACTTTCTATTTTCAGAGAAAATTCAGTTCTTATGAAATAAGAGAAAAATATTTATAATGAATACTCAAATGCATTGCAACTAATTTTAATAATTAAAATATATTTTAGTTTGGGGGCTGGAGTTGTGGCTTAGTGGTAGAGAGCTTCCCAGCACATGCAAGGCTCTGGGTTTGATCCTCAGCAACACATAAAATAAATAAATAAAATAAAGTTATTGTGTCTAACTACAACTAAAAAAAATACATTTTAGTTTTATTAGTGTAATAGAACATTCACTTGCACAGAGCCACCAGCCTTTATCTTTTATATTTCTTGCCTTAATATTTTCTAAATCTTCTCCAGGACATTCTTGCTGTATCAATTACATGAATAGAGACAACCCAAATCAACAAGGAGAAGTGAGTTTAGTTTAGCTTCTAGCAATTTCTTTCCTATGCTCTCCTCTTTATCCTTCAAGATTCTCAGGCCTTTCATGGTATTAAAGTTATACTATGAAAGAAAAGGATAATGATGATGATGAATGGCAGAATATCTATACCAACAATCAAAGCAAAGTTAACAATTTTATCAAGTAATTATAATGTATTAAGCACTTAACTAGGTAATTGTTTCAGACCCACATATTTCCTTCAGGTAGGTCTTACCATTGAGATTTTAAAGTTGAGAAACTAAGTTTCATAGACTTACCCAAGGTGCAACAGAGGTGGTAAATAGCATAAACATGTGACTCAAACCTAGTTTTGTTAGGAGATAAAATTCCATAAGGGAAATGATTTTGTATATTGCCTTTATTACATATTTGCTATCTGATAGAAAAATAAAAGCAGATATCTCAAGCTTTGTAGTACTTCCTCCACAAAATCAGACCTCCTAAATCAACTAAAACGTTTGAGTTGTCTACATGTTCATTTTCCTCAGGTACCTAAGGAAATGTAGGTTCCCAGGCCATCTTGCAACCGATTAACCACTGGCCTTCATAATACTCCTAATCTGTGCCAGTCTCATATACCTTCCCTATCTCAAATTCATTCATTACATCCTCGGGTAACTTGCAACCTATAATTAGTATATACTTTTAATTACTTTCTGTCATGAAGGTTCTTTGGTACTAATTATATAGAATGGTAAGGTTCATTGTAATGTATTGGTAGATGCATATAACATAATTTGATCAATTTGACTTCCCAATACCTCCCCTACCCCTTCCCTCTTTTCTCCCCATGATCCCTTTCTTCTAACTTATTTGTCTCCTTTCTACTTTTATGAAGTCTTTTTTCACCCAACGAGTTTCTACATATGAGAGAAAACATATGACCCTTTACTTTCTGAGTCTGGATTATTCTGATGAGCATGATACTTGCCACTTCCATCTATATTCCTACAAATGACATAATTTCATTTTTTATACCTAAATATAAAAGCCCCATTGTGGGCTTTTCACTCTCAAGACAGCCTGCATTATCCCTTGAATGTGTATCTAACTTCCTAAATAAACCTCCATCTATGTCTTTGTCTGGCTCATGCTGAAATTCCTGTCTCTCATGTATGCCAAGTACCCCGTGTGTCTTGAGTTGAGTTCTCCCTCTCTTCTGGGACTCCTTGGACCTTCTCTGGATGTTGCTGAAAGCTTGGTCCTTGTTCCCAATTGCAATCCAATAACAAGGACACAGTTTTGAAAAATAGGGCAAAGAATGTTTATTGCTTTGTAACAAAAGAGAAACACAGGGGACTTCTGTCCCACAGGCTGTGATTCTGCCCATCAGCAGGAACAGGTGGCTTTTAAAGAGATGATTCAAAGGCTACATTCCATGTGTTCTCTGTTGGAATTGTAATTAGCTTGTTAAGTTGGGAGATAGTAATTTCTGACATCTTCTGGTACCATCCCCAAAGTCTGTATTACTTCATTGCTATGGTGGGTGTGTACTTAAGGACAGATAAATCTGCCTAAAATGGGGATAGAAAGATAATCCCGTTTCCCCTGAGGTTAGGGAGCAGGAGAGATTAGTGAGGAGAAGGGAGAAAGGAAATGAAACATGTCCATTTTCAAAATAAATTGCAATGGCAGAGCAGCAGGGGCTAATATTCAAAGCATAAAGTGGACCACTGTTATAATCTGATTATCTGGGTCTCCTATTTCCCACAAACCATCTTTAAAAAGGGGGGAGATTATATTATTCAAAGGTTGTTATCTTAAACAACTATTCAAAGGCTAACTCTCAAACTAACTTGGGATTAAAGAAAAGAGAAAGAGATCTTTCCCTTTAAAAGATTCTAAGATAACAAATAAACAGTGGTGATAGCTGACATGGATCTACCTCATAGAGGGACAAGTGACCACCTGAACCATTGATTCAGAGTCCAGATATGATTGATATACCTTGTCCCAGACACTTCCAATGTTATGCCAGATTCATGGGACCCCAATAGCCCTCCAGGAGCAGAATCCGATGCAATCACACAAGAGTCTTTATTGCAAGCTCGAGCCTGGACTCACAACCCATTTCCAATGCAGCAGTCCTGAGGAGTGAGTCCCCCGTCCTTTATTCAGTAAGATTTTATGGGTTTGGGGGGATACTCTATGTGTCACAACATTCACACAGCAAATCATTTCATACCACGGGAAAATCAAATAACAACTCTTAACATTGATTAGCACATTCACCAGTGGGAACAAGTTGGGTAAGAGTGATTGGCTAGTCAAGAGGGGGATTCGTTTGAACTGATTGGTTTAGGCCAGGAGGGGAGTACATGCTAAACTACATGGTTTCCCAACATGTTATCAACCACCATAAACTACTGGGGGGTCATCTGGCATTCCAGGTATTTCCCTGTCTCATGCTGATTGGTGGTTGCTAGGGGGTTGCTATGGATCCCCACCTAGCCTGACTGAGTCAGGGACACCTGGCCCTACAATCTCTCCTGTTATTTGTAGACAAACAACTCAGCAGGGTGGGTATGTGCTTAGGAGTGCTCTGTGGGTTTTTCCAAAGACAAGGGTCATGCCCCCTTCCTTAGGACAGGCTTTGAGGTAGAAGCTGCTGTTATTTATTTTTTAAAATGGAGTCACATTAGTTTCTCACCAACTGTCCAGATCTTTCTTCACCCAGGTGTTGGGTATGTTGGTCCTGACATGATTCAGTTTCCTTTCTGTGGCAAAAAGTTGGTGTGTGGGAGAGAGGAAGGCTTAAGACAATTACAGGAAGTTGACCAGGCCACTGCTCAGTGCTGCATGAAGGTCTCATGTCCTGAGTCTGACACTGACATCCCTCAGGGGTGCCAATTATTAACCACTATCTGTCTTTTTTTTTTTCTAATAGTCTTGGCCCAATGGTGGAGGGTGCCCATACCCAGTGTATCTTGGATCCTGAGATGAAGTCTTAATCTGATTTGAGGTTTTTAGGAAAGAGGTGACTCATTCATCCCCAGAGGGTGAGCTGAGCAGTGTCTTCCTCTTCAGAAATGCTTCTATCCCAAAGCTGTCCCTGGTGTCTACCTCTTAAACAGGGACCGATTAAAAGAGATTCTCAAGATAGAGCTCCCCTGGCTTTAAATTAGGCTGCCTTTTAGACTCTCACAAGACATCTTTTCTACTATACTTCCCTCATCTGGAAGAAACAAGACCAAAAGTTCTGTCTCACTTACATTAAACTACCCTTATCTCTCCTATTTCAGGAAGCCAATTTGCTTTCTCTATTGGGGATTATCACCCAGAGCACTAAAATGCTTGTCTCCCACTTCAAATTGAGGAACATAATATAAAATTATAGTCCTGTGAGTATGAGGACCCAAAAGGACAAAAAGAACATGTAAGGCAAATATTGAAGGCACAGCTAGCTGCCAAATGTCCTCCCTTAAATTAAAATAGTTATCAAGAGTTTAGAATATTCTATTCTGAGTTAGAATATTCTATTCTATATTCAATTCACCCCTGAACATCACCACCAAAATTTGTGGTAGGCTTAGCACAGACAGACCAGGATTCATTACAAGAAAGTCGTTTACGGGTTTCATGGTCTCCCAAGGTAACAAGTCACACAGTTAGGGTGGACAGACCAGAGGCTTGCACATTTTTCATGGCCACCCATGAAAGAGGAGAAGAAGTTCTGATCACACTGGTAAGGCAGCATTTCAGTTCAGAGGTGATGGAAGGAGGGGCAGGAATTGCTGACAGAGGATTCAGGATGAGGGACATGTCCCCTAGCCAAAGAGACAGTTTCCTTGATACTGGCATCCATGTTCTGTTTTCTTTTATTTTTTTTATTTATTTTTTGTTCAGAGGGGAGCCTCTTTCTCTTAAAGTAATAACAGGAGAAAACTTAACCACAGTTGAGAAAAAGGGGATGCCTGATAATTTCTATGTCCAAACCTGGCTTGATTACCAGATGGGGAAAATTATTTTTAAAAAAATGGTCTCTAAAGGGACTGTTCTTACAAAAGGGATAAAAAAAAAATAACCAAAAGGCACTCTCTTTTTTTGGTCTGATAGAGAGGTTCTATGTGCTCCTTTGCTAGAGTAATTATGGCCATGTCATTTTCACCACAGAACTTTTGTATTTTTTTTTTTTTGAGTTCATGGTTTTTATGGTGAATTCACGTTTGATCCTGGCACCTACATTTCTTCTGATCTGTCTTGTTTTATCTAACTAGAATTTTTTAGCCCTCTGTTTATATTGCTGTCTTTATTCAGAGGTCAATTACTTAAGGCAAAGCTCAAAAATTTTTTCTGCCAGTTTTTATATATATATTTTAGTGCGCATCTCTGTATTGTATGCTGTGTCTACATGTTTTTGTCTTTTTAAAAATATTTTTAGTTGTAGATGGACACAATAACTTTATTTTGTTTATTTTATTTAGTTTTTTTTTATGTGGTGCTGGGGATCAAACCCAGTGCCTCACACATGCTAGCCAAGTGCTCTACTACTGAGTCACAACCCCAGCCCTGTTTTTGTCTTTATATTGTTTATATGGTACCAAAATTGGCATATAGATAAATAAAAACTCATAAATAAAAAAAGAAATGGATCCAAATACCTTACAGTTCACATGACTTAAATCTTTTAAAAGAGGTTCAATGTAAATTGGTTAAACAGATAAGACTAAAAATGTCTTTAAAATTATTAACCCACACATTTTTTGAGGTAGTCCAGCAATCAATAGAGTGTTGATTTCTATAAAGTGTTTAAAGTATAATTTCCATGCTTCAAAATTTTTTCAGCAGGGAAAGGATGGCTTATACTGTTAATTACACTTGGCTGATATCTTTGTTTTCATTGGTAACCTAAAGTTAAGAGTTAAAACAAATGAGTAAATTAGATTTAACATAAATGAAATTAATCTTCATAAAATGTATTTAAATGAGACATTTGATTAATTTCCAAAGTTAAAATACTAAATTTAAGTACTATTGATTTCTTGAATTCCACAAGGTAATATATATTTGAGTCTATAAAATGTGTTTTTATAAGTTGATAGATGGAAGGAGAGTTTAAGCTTACTTTATGTCTAGTTCTATACTGGAAGCAAGGTTACTAAGAGTTAATTCTAACTGGTGTAATAATATATACAAAGAATACAAAAATTTTCAGCTATGTTCTAACTAAAGTACTATAAATAGCACAAAATATTTCATCTTATTAAGAGGAGTAATTGGGGAAAACTCAGAAATTTCATAAAGATTGTTTCAGAAAGTAAATTTTAGAAAGGATCAGCAACTAGAAAAAGATGAGAGTTCTAGGTATGGAACTAAATATTTTTTTCATACTCTAAGTGCTATGTAAAAGCTTGTATTATAAAAATGAGATGCATTTCTACATCAGATAAGCCCTTCTGATCATCAACACTTTGTTAAACATACAAGAGATTTAAATTTGTAATCTGATTTTTGTCAGTGTTGCTAACCTATACAGATCTGTGATTATAGTTTCTCTACAATATGAATTCTAAATTTTTCTTCAAAAGTTAAACCTGCTTAAGAGGCTGGAGTTGTGGCTCACAGGTAGAGCACTCACCTAGCATGTATGAGGCACTGGGTTCAATCCTCAGCACCACATAAATAAAATAAAGGTATTGAGTTCACCTACAACTAGAAAATAAACGTTTTTTAAAAAATTAAACTTGCTTAATATAAGGACATCAGTGTAATTGTGATGCTGTTACTGGCTTCTTTGTATGTTAGATGTATTTTTGCCCTCCATATATACAAGTCTTTAAAATATAAAGTTTAGGAGAGCACTTTAACAAGTTGTTGATCTCCAAATTAAAGTTGTAACATATCTCTTTCAGAATTACATAGAAATAACAAATTTAGAATTCATCTATTTCTCTCATGCTCCCCCTCCCTACCCCACTAAGAGTCAGACTCCTTATATCAGAGAAAACATTCGGCATTTGTTTTTTTGGGATTGGCTAACTTCAGTTAGCATTATCTTCTCCAACACCATCCATTTACCTGCAAATGCCATGATTTTATTCTCTTTTATTGCTGATTAAAATTTCATTTTATATATATATATATATATATATATATATATATATATATATATATATNTATATATATACCACATTTTTTATCCATTCATCCACTGAAGGCACCTAGGTTGGCTCCACAGTTCAGCTATTGTGAATTGTGCTGCTATAAACATTGATGTGGCTGTGTCCCTGTAGTATGCTGTTTTTTAGTCCTTTGGGTATAGACCAAGGAGAAGAATAGCTGGGTCAAATGGTGATTCTATTCCCAGATTTCTAAGGAATCTCCATACTGCTTTGTATATTGGCTGCACCAATTTGCAGTCCTACCAGCAATGCATGAGTGTACCTTTTCCCCCACATCCTCGCCAAACTGAGCAATAGAAGCAACTACAACTAAAAACTACAACTAAAAAATAAATATTTAAAAAAATGCAAAATTTACAAAGGTCTATGAGAAAAATACAAAATGAAATTAATAAGACCAAAAACATATTCAGTTTGTTATCAGAACCAAATGAGGTTATCTGACCTCTGATAACTATACTTCTGCTTGTATTGCTCAGTCTGGGTCTTTAATAAAGCTTGTATCTTCCAGATTACAGCAATTCTATGTTAAGATAATGGCAACACAAGAATATCAACCCATCTTTGCAATGGAGGCCAGTGTCTATCTCCTTTAGAATAGTCATGATGAGACTTTTGATCTCTACCTAGGAAGAGTCATGGCCCCTTGCCAGGATGAAGAAGCCATAAAAGATGGATCTTCACCCATCACCAACCCTTAAGATTAAGGGATCAAAGTCTGCAGGAGAATGAGATACGAATTTAGGATAAGAAGAAAGAAATATATCCAATCTTAAGGAAAACTCCCTCAAGTCATTGAAATGCAGAATCAAGCCATTGAGACACAGAAAACACGGTTGCAAACTTTGGCCCACACCCTTGGCCCTTGTAAAATGAAATATACAAGCCAGGAAAACTGGCATGAAATTATTCAGCTCCACCCTGGATCCACCTTCAGTCCACCCCCTGATACAGCCCTTCTATAAATATTGGAACCCCACCCCCAGACCCAGTCAATACTGCTTCTCAATCTCTATACAGCCTGCATTCTCCCTTGAATGTGTATCTAACTTCCTAAGTAAACCTCTGTCTATGCTTAAAAAAAAACTCCCATTATATATATTTGCCACATTTTCTTTATACATTCATCTATCAACAGACACCCAGAGAATTTATAGCTGATTTTTACCAGATATTTTAAAAATATATAATGCCAATACTTCCCAAATTATTCCATGAAGTAGAAAACAAGGGAATGCTTCCTTCTATGATGCTATATCACTGTGTTAGCAAAACTGCAAAAGGACACTGCAAGGAAAGAAAACTACAGACCAATACCCTTTGTGAATATAGATTCGAGTATCCATAGCTGCAAGCTAACATATAAAAGGACTGCCAGCCATAGACTTCCATCATCAAAAACAGAGCACTGCTTTTGAGAAATTTACTGAGAAATGGATCAGCCTGCTATGGAGCTTCTGTCCCAGCTTAATCAAGTCTTTCTCTTCTACCATTCTGAAGCAAACTTGTCACTTTTGCCTGCTTTTCTTCCTTCATTCCTTCATTTCCTTCCCTTCCCTTCCCTTCCTCTCTCCTCTCCTCTCCTTTCTTTTCTTTCACTATCACCCCTCCTCAGAGTCCTGCCCAGACACTATGGTTGCAGGTCCAGGGCTGATGGATTCTTTTTTACTTTCTGTTTCAGAAAGCAGAATTTCTGAGTCTCTTTAAGTCTCGGGAAGTCTACTATTATGCCTCAGAGCATTTCCTCTGTCATCCACCTTGCTATGTAGCTGTTCTCTGATTGTTTTCATTCCAAGATGTGGAGAAACTGTGTTCTGACCTAGAGACTGCTTCTACCCTGCCATCTCGATCCTCTTCCTAATTTATTTTTAAATTTTGCCTTCAATTTTTAATTTTTTGTGGTAAAATACACATAACCTAAAATATACCATTTTAACCTTTCTCTTCTTTTCTTTTTTCCCCAAGCCCAGGTGTGCTTTCAACTGAGCTACATTCTCAGCCCTTTTTTGTCTTTGTTGTTGTTGTTGTTTTGAGAGAGAGGATCTAGTTCAGTAGCCTAGGATGGACTGAAATTTTTATCCTCCTGCCTCTGCCTCCCAAGTTGCTACAATTATACTTAGGCACCACCATGCCTGCCCCTTTTCAACCATTTATTAGACAGTTTAGTGGCTTTGTATATGTTTCTAATGTCTGGTAATCATCACTGCTCTCCATTCCCAGGAGTTTTCA
This sequence comes from Marmota marmota marmota, assembly GCF_001458135.2. Lineage (NCBI taxonomy): Eukaryota > Metazoa > Chordata > Mammalia > Rodentia > Sciuridae > Marmota > Marmota marmota. The sequence continues at coordinate 1,925,135 of NW_026000305.1, read as the reverse complement.
CCATCCTTAACTGGATTTCTGTTATCCATCACACAATAATTCCCTTTACTCCCCTCTGCTCATTCCCTTTTCGTTTGATTTGTATTTCCCTACTGATTAGTGATGCTCAATATTTTATATATGCTATTAGCCCTTTATAGTGTCTTTTTAAAAGTCTATTCAAATTATTTATCCATTTGTAATTGAATTATTTTATATTGTTGTTGAGTTTTAGGTGATATTTATATATTCTGTATATTAATTTCTTATTATATAAATTATTTTTTAAGTCTCTGGAAATCTACTATTGTGCCTAATTTTTGGGTTGTCTTTTTACTCTCTTGATATTTTACTTTGCTGCTCAAAGATTTTTAACTTTGATAAAGTCTAATTTAATTATTTTTAAATTTTGTTGTCTGTGCCTTTGGTGTCATATACAATAAATCATTACCAAATGTAATTCCCCCTTTTGTTTTCTTCTAAGAGTTTTATAATTTAACTATTGTGTTCAGGTTTTCTAACAATTTTGAGTTAATATTTGCATGTGGTATAATGTAAGCATCCAAGTTCATTCTCTTGTGTATAGATATCCAGTTTCCCAACAAGTATTTTATACACTACCTTTTCCCCTATCGGGTGATCTTGGAACCCTTATTAAAAATCATTTGAACATATATTTATGTGAAGGTTTATTTTTAGGTTCATTATTCTATTCAATCAGTTTATATTCTTTCATTTATTCTAATTCCTTGTTGTTTTGATTACTGTAGATTTAGAATAACTTTTCAAGTTAAAAAATGTGTAAGTCTTCCAACCTTGTTTTTTTTTTTTCTTTTTCAAGATTATTTTAGCAACTTGAAATGGAACCAACATTTTACCCAACTATCCCACTCCTTGGTATATACCCAAAGGACTTAAAATCAGAGTACTATAGTGACACAGCTACATCAATGTTTATAGCAACTCAACTCACAATAGCTAAGGTATGGAACCAAACTAGTTGCCCTCCAATAGATGAATGGATAAAAAAAAATGTGGTATATATATATAATGAAATATTACTCAGCCATAAAAAAGAATGAGATTATGGCATTTGCCCGTAAATGGATGGAACTCGAGACTATCAAGCTAAGTAAAATAAGGCAATCCTTAAAAAACCAAAGGCCCAATGTTCTCTGACAGGCACATGCTAACACACAATAGGGGGGCAGGGCGTGGGAAGAATAGAAGTTCATTGGGTTAGACAAAGGGGAATGAAGGGAAGGAAGGGAAGATGGAAATAATAAAAAAGACAGTATAATGAATCAGACATAACTTTCCTATGTACATATATGAATACACCACAGTGAATCTCCACATCATGTGAAATTTTGATAGGGATTGGATCAAATCTGGATATTCCCTGGTGTACTATTATCATACAGTATTTACTAATAAGCACATGATATCTTTTTATTTATGGACTCTTTAATTTTTTAATTTTTTTTCAGTAATGTTTCTGAATTTTCCCTGTATAATTCTTTTGGGGGGTTCTCAAAGGAAAAACCAATAGGCCAAAAGATATGTGCCTCTGTGTGTGTGTGTGTATGTGTGTGTATGTGTACGAGGAGAGAAAAAGAGAGCACAAGACACAGGAAGAAATTATAGAATTATAAAGAACTGAATTGGGTGATTATGGAGACTAATGAATTCAAAAATGTACACTAGAGACCCAGGATATCTCAAGGTGCAGTTCCAATTTGAAGGTCAACAAATGGGGACTCAAGAGACCTTATGGTGCACAAGAATTCTGAAAGCAGTCTGCTAGAGAATTCCATCCTGTTGGAAAGGCTGGTATTTTTATTTATTACCTTTAATTGACTAAGCCCACCAATATTATGGAAGGCAATCTGCTGACTCAAAATTTACCAACTTAAATGTTAACCTCTCAAAAAAACAAACTTTAGGTTGATACATAAAATTAGCCATCACACTCCTCCTTGGTAAAGTTTATTCCAAAATTTTTTACTCCTTTTTATACTAATGTAAATAGAATTATTTTCTAATTTCAGATTTTTCATGGTTAGCATATGGTCATATAACTGATTCTTTTTCTTTTTTGATGAAATAATTTTATTTTCTTAAGCCAGGAATGGTGGCATATGCCTGTAATCCAGCAACTTGGGAAGTTGAAGCAGGAGAATTGCAAGTTTAAGCCAGTATCAGAAATTTAGTGAAGGCATAGCAACTTGGCAAGACTCTGTGTCAAAAAATAAGAAATAAAAAATAAAAATGTGCTAGGGATGTTGCTCAGTGGTTAAGCACCTATGAGTTTAACCCCCAGTACCAAATACCAAATATTTGATATATACATATATATATATATATATATATATATATATATATCTGTCTCTTATACACATC
>NW_026000305.1:1912045-1921058 GCF_001458135.2 Marmota marmota marmota | reverse complement strand
GATAATTTGTATTTGTGCTCTCTCTCTCTCTCTCTCTCTCTCTATATATATATATATATATATATATATATATATAATAGCAGAATCTATTTTGACATATTATGCATACATAGAGTATGACTTATTCTGACTTATTCTAGTTAGGATCCCATTCTTGTGGTTGTACATGATGTGGAGTTTCACTGGTGGTATATTTATATAAGGGTATAGGGAAGTTTAATGATGTTTTTGAATAAACAATTTTTGATTTTCCTGATTTTAGGTATTGATGTTTTTCTTCTCAATTTTACTTATTTGTTCTTTAATCTTTGTTATTTCCTTCCTTCTGTTAGCTTTAGGTTTAGTTTAATTTTCAATTATATTTATTTTGTAAAATTAGATTTTTAATTTGAGATCCTTCTTTTTTAATGTGTTTACAGATATAAAATTTCCCTCCTAGTACTGCTTTCCTGTCTTCCATAATTTTGGTACATTGTGCTGTCACTTTCATTTATCTCAAGGTGATTTCTAATTTCCTTTGTGATTTTTTTATTTTTTATTTTTATTTTTTTTGCCTACGGGTTGTCTAATAGTGTTATCTAATTTCCATATATTTGTGATTTTCCCATATTTCTTTCTAATATCACTATCTCATTTCATTTCATACTGATCAGAAAATTCACTTTGTATGAGTTCAATGCTTTCAGATTTATTACTACTTTTTTTTTTTTTTTGGCCTAACACAAGTTCTATCATGTAGAGAGTACTGTGTGCACTTAAGAAAAAACATGTATTCTGCTGGTTTTAAATGGAATGCCCCTTTATTGGTTCAAGTCCTCCAATTATTGATCATTTTTTTGGTTCTTCTATCCATTATTGAAAGTGGGGTACTATTACTATAGAATTGTCTGTTTCTTCTTTCAATTATGTCAATTTTTGCCTCATATATTCAGAAGTTCTCATGATCAGTACATATGTTTATAATTTTTATATCTTCTTTATGAATTGACCTTTTCATCAACATATAATGGCATTCTTTCCCATATATAACAGGTTTTCGCTCAAAGTCTAATTTGCCTGATCTTGGAGTAGCCACCCTAGCTTTCTTTTTGTTATTGTTTGGTCAGAATGTCTTTCACTCTCATTTATCATTCAATCTATTTGTTTCTTTGAATCTACAGTGTGTCTCCTGTAGACAGTTGTTATGAAACATGTTTCCTTAATCAATTCAGACAATCTATTATTTGATTGGATTGTTAATGTACTTAAAGTAATTAATAAGAAGAACTTTCTTCTGCCATTCTATTTTCTTTCTATATGCCTCTTTTTTATCCTTTTTTCCTCCATTATTACTTTTATTTATATTTAGTTCATTTTCTATAGTAACATGCTTTTGTTTCTTTCTAATCCATTATTATGTATGTTCTATAGTTATTTTTAATTACCATGGAAGTTATACATAATATTCAAAATTATAACATTTTTATTTTGAAGTAATATCAACTCCATCTCATTCATATGAAAATCTACAAACCAGTAAAGGTCTGCTCCCACAAATTTTGTTATTGATGTCACAAATTATAACTTAATATATTGTGTACCCTTTATAAAAAGTTTATATCTATTATTATGCATTTATCTTTTAGATGCTATAGGAAATACATGTTCCTCTTCAGTTAAGGGATGAAATTTAGAATTGGACTGCCTTTTCCTCTAAACCAAAATTATGCCATGCCAGAGATAAGGTGGTCAAATGTGTGTGAATATGGCACAAAATATCTTACCATGTGGGTTTTTCTTTATTGGCCACTCACTTGTTTGCTGTAGCTCTTTATTTTCCAAAGCTCCTAAAAGTTTATTTTAGCCAGTTTCTTTTTTATGTTTCTGGTGGGAAACAATAGCCTATAGTTTCCTGATCTGCCATTTTTCTGACATTACTCTTCCCAATGTTTTAAATTTTTTACTATTTCTTTCAACTTCTTACTTTAGCTGAAAACTAGATATCCAATGAGGCTAGTATTTTGTCTGCGGTCCTCTCAAGTGGGTGATTATTTCCACTTTCAGATCCATGTAAACAAGACGCTGAGGACAAAACAGATATCATTATTGCTCCACATTGTGGCTTCAAAAGATTACTTTGAAAATCTTATGTAGTTCATGCTAAAGCCATGCCATGTGCCACACTTCCCTGTTCTTGATAGTTACAAAATACTTTTTGATTCTCCTCATTCATTTTAGTCTTTAGCACATGGTTCATTGTCTTATATCATAAATACTATAAACATGAATCCAACATCCATTTAGATAATATATACAAGACCCTTGCTCTTCAGTATTAGTGTGTTCTTCCCTTGAAGATTTCCTTCTCTCTTCCACTTCTGCCACTCACTCTCATGGTTATATGTACCCATCAACGTTCATTATATTGCCTCACAAATCTTGGATTCAAGCATCCCATTCTACATCCTAATTCCTCTATTTCTGTTTAATTACATAAGTATTCCTATACCATTAATTCTTCAAAATAATTAAGGCTTCTAGCTATGTGCCTTATCATTTATTCACTCTCCATCACTCCCCATGTCTACTCATTCTTACTAACCTGACTTAGATTCATTGACATCTCTATATTCTCTCCCTTGCAAGTATTCTCAACTTATATGTGGCACTGGGATAAAATAGGAAAAGTTTTATGTAACCTAGTATTGCATAAAGCATATTCTGAGTTTTCTTATACTGTTAGTATCAGAGCAACTGGTTTTATATAAGACTAACATTGTCAGTCTTATAAATTAAGACCATTTATGTTTTCTTTTGTTGTCTTAAGTTTTGGTTTGTAAAGATCACATATGGGGCTAGGGCTGTAGCTCAGTGGTAGAGTGCTTGCCTAACACATGAGAAGCAACGGGTTCAATCTTTATCACTGCATAAAACACACATACACACACACACACACACACACACACACACATAAAGGCATTTTGTTAAAAAAAGAAATAAGCAAATGATGAAAAAAGGAAAAAAAAGAATTTAAAAAATCACATATGAACTCATCTAAGATATAGAATAGAAATAATAAATGAAAAAATGAGAGGAAGTCTTAAATTCTCTTTCTTAGGGAAGAGGGAAATGGGGTAAAGAGTCAATGCAACAGCAAATAATTTAAAAGAATTTGTCCCCAAACAAAATCTACTGATGTAACGTGAGAGCACAGAAACTTTATTAAAAACCTTGCTCAGTTTTCAACACATTTCAGTAGTCTGCAAAAAGTGGGGAAAATTGGCCTCTGTTTCCTTTCCCTTGATTTCTTCAGTTATTTTTGCCTCATTATACAGTCATTTGTACAATGTTTTGGCAGACATTTACTGTTGCATAAATTAAAGTCATGGAATCTTGTTTTTGCCTACAGGTCTTTATGAAAATACCAGCAACATTTTTATTTGAATGTCAAAGTTTGTCAACCATTAAACTGATTGATTTTTCATTATACAATTCAATAGAAGAGGCAATCTTCAGTTTGTATGCAACATTACTCTGAGAAAAAGACTCATCATTGAAAAATCCTTCCTGCTTATACTTAACAACTGAACTTTCTTTCACAAGAAAGTCTCATGTTTTAAAGCTATCTTTATACATGAATTGCTCCATTCATATGCCTGGTACAGGTAAAGCATGGTAATTTCACCTTGCTACAAAGAAAGATTTTTCCATTTTTTAGTAGCAATACCAGCCTTGTTTTATTTTATTTTATATTTTGCATTCTCTTAGAAAAAAATAAACCTATTGTTCATTCAATGAACATTATGACTCAAGAATGATCAAATTGTCTGTTTTGGAAAGAGAAAAGCCTTGAACAGGACTAACGGGTCTCAGCAGCTGTGTGTGTTTCCTACACAAATCCTTTAAAATGATCCTGAACTTCTTTTGTAGGCACACCTGTCATGAAAATAGTCTAGGCTAAATTGTAGTTCGTTTACCCTTTGGCTATGCCTCTAAAAATGTCAGCAAGGATGCCAATCGGTGCCAACTACTGCTAGAGCAGCTGTTGGATGGTTAGGAATGAGAGAGCAACCTTTATATTGGCTTATTTATTTGGAACAAACAAAGAAAGATGTAAATTTCCATATTCACATCCTTGGTTCATTAATGCAGATGTGTATCTGTTGTTTGTATGTCATATAATCCCAAAGCAGTACTAGGAATGAAAACTGTCCTTTGTTTAAAAACCTCATCTCAAATGTCAAAAAGCAAAGAGAGTTGTCCAGCAGTAGGAAACTTCATGAGACAGAAAAATTCCTTTTTCCTAAATATTCAAGATATATAACTTCTAAGAAGATAAAGAAATGGTCAATGAAGAAAAAAATGCCTTTATTGAAAAGGGAATTCTAAAAGAAAAGTTTAAAGAGTTCAGCTTGTAGAATCAATATTACAAAGTGAAAAATCACAAAGGGAAGAGAGTAAGAAATTGATGCTCATTCCCCTGCTAGGTGAGTAGCCTTGAACGTCTAAAACTGGTTGTGAAGAGAGCTCAAAAAAACACTGAAATACTTGTGCATCTTGAAAAATCTATCAACCTAATAGACATGGTGTACTTTCAGATATTAAGGGTTGAAGTTCAATGACAAACTCTGGAGTTAAGATCATGACACATGCACTGAAATGAACTGTCTGAAATGCCCATCCTTAAAAGTGGAGTCTGGGCTGAAAATACTCGTGTGTTGCTTTCAAAAGATACTTGACTTGCTTACAAATGACAAAGACACAAACTTTGGCTCATTAATACAGGACCAATGGTCACATAACTAAGAACATGTAAAGAGGGACTGTAATAAAAATACTATCATTTCAATGATCTCTCAAGCAGCATAAACCATATATCATGTGAAAAAAAATCTTTGAGTGATGACCACCTCCCTGCTTCTCCAACATTGCTGAATGACAGACTGATGCTAAGATCTGTGATTAGAAACTAATAAACATAATTATTTAGTTTACTTTTCCTTTTGAGTTGGGATGCCCCTGTTGCCTCAGCTGTCCTTGATTTGACAATCCTTCTGGCACAGCCTTTCATGTGCCACCATGCCTGACTTAATATTATTATTTATAAAAAAGAAAATACCAATTTAAAATGCATTTTAAGATAAGAACAAATATATGTTTACAATGTAGTAATTTTCAACTCACCAAAAATCCAAGTAATTTTCCTGTGATAAAACTGGAGGACAAACAAGTCTGTACTCTATTTTAGAAAACAATATGGGGAAATCAACATAATAATTATAAAAAAGAAGGTATGACACTTAGATAGTGATGTATCAAACATGGACATGGACATTGTTAAAATATGTTGATGATTAAATTTCTAAGTTTCTTGGCATGAATAATATTCTGAATTATGACATTTGGGGTAATTTTCTGGTTAGAAAAGAGAAAACTTCTATTTTTCAGGAAAACCAAATTATTCAATGCTTATCTAGACAATATAAAATGTTTAAAGCAGTATTTCTAAAAATTATATGTAAAATATATACTAAAATTATGATTTATATTGTCTTCAAAATTCAAATTTATTTGAAAAATTAATAGAAAATAGACATTCATATTTTTAATGCAAAAGCTATTTAAGACAAAAAGATAAGTGAATAGTTTCTTTCACAACCATACCTCTCACCCTTCCCTTCCACACTCATAAATAAGCAGACTGATACACTGGAATTTACAATACATTTTAGGATTAAATATTATTACATTATAAGATCATTATTGTATTTGCCAGAGGACGAACCAGAAATTAACATAGAATGTCTTCTTTAAAATATTTCTGATAAAAATTCAACAAAATTGCTTCTAAAAATATAGCTGCATAAAAATATATAATAGTCAGAAAAGAAGCAAGTTCAATCTAAGATGGAAAACAAAAGTTATCATATTTTTAGCTGAAGTGGGATACTGATTTTTTTTTTACTGTTTAGTCAGTTGATTTAAGATGTGTGCTTTTGTAAATTTTGTAAATTGAAGCTAATTGTATTCTGTGATATATAGGAGTTTTTCTTTTATTGAGGTGGCAAAGTGGAATCCCATAAACTGCATTCTGAACATAGGTGTGTTTTGTTTGGTACAGATGGTGTTTTGTATATTTTAAAATGTGGATATCTAGTAGTTTTGCAAAGCCAGAGGATCTAGTAACTGTGAACCTGAATTTTTGTATGGTAAAAACTATATTGCCTCAAGTAGCAATAGTGTAATAGCTGCTTAGTTTAGACAAGGCCTGTATTCTCCAGTCTAAGTTTATACCAGACTCTTTTTTCATTATGCCACCTGCCTAGCCTCTGTAGGTTTTATGACATCTGTTTAAGAGAACCAGTTCTTGTTTGTCAGTAACTATATCTCACTGCCATAAAGGATATGAGTTATTTATATTTTGGTGTTTGAGTAGTTTTCTTTTGTCAATATAATAAGTGGAAGAACATTATCACTCTGTTGAGATTACAGCGACATAGTGGATAGAAATTACACATCCTAATTATTTCGGTGTGTTATTATACAGTGATAATAAATCGATTGTTTTTATGTGTTAGGAATTGGGTTAAACTAATTCTTTTAAGCACCATGACAACATTATAATATAGATTCTCTAAGCCTCCTTTTCCAGTTGAGGAAACTGAGGTACAGGTCAGTTATATAACTTGCTAGCCAGTGTTTGATCCAGGATTTTAAAATAGATCTGACTCTCTGGTTCCCAGTACTTAATATATACACTAATGTACTATGGATGATATGATACTATATAAATAATGAACTCAATTTCACTTACATCCCATTCTTTAGCAACATGGCTTTTAAAATGGAAAGTCATTATTACTTGGAATTTAGAAATGTGAATCTTGTTTTTAGCAAAATTCAAATACATTAAGAAAGTTTTTGAAATCTAGTTAAAAAAAAAATTAGCTGGGCATGATGGCAAGCTCTTGTAATCCCAGTGACTTGGGAGGGTGAGGCAAGAGGATCAAGAGTTCAAAGCCAGCCAGCCTCAGCAAACGTGAGTGTTCCTGAGTTCAATCCCAGTACCAAAAAACAAACAAACAAAACAACATTAAAAAACATTAGCAGAACTAAGCTAGGCTAAAAACAAACAGAAAGCTACCAACAAGTAAACTTTTCTAGGAAAGTGTTCAATACATTTCTTTATATTTTTACCACAACAAAAAGTATTTAAACTATGATCTCAACATTCCCAACAGGTAACAAATATTTGTAAGATTTTGTCAAAACAGAAAAAGAATAATTCCCATTTTCTTTTTCTCATACATTCAAGACTAAAGACTCCATAACTTTTTTGAAATCTTTAACTAAACAAAGGCTTTCAAGATTTTTATCTCTCGAAAAATTAATAATAACTGGTTGTCGTGGTGCACACCTGTAATTCTAGCTGCTCAGGACTTTGGGGCAGGAGAATCATGAGATCAAGGCTAACCTGGGAAATGTAACAAGACCCCCATCTCATCAAATTAATTTAAGTTAACCATAGTAATATAATTGTATTGGAGAGTTAGATGTTGGGATGGTACAGGTGAGCTGTAACTTCATTTAGAGTAAAAGAAATTTAATAAACAAAACATGAAATAGAAGTATAAACATAGTATAAAGGTAGCTGCTAAAGAACTAATACCAAAAATGGATAAAAGCATTGGAACCTAGGAAACAAGAGTTAAGGTTGGAAGGAGCTTACATAGAAGCTTTTGATTTTCATTACAGCATTTCCTATACTGTTTTTATTTAACTATGTGATTGTGTTATTTATTTATTTATTTAAAAATTAAATGTTTTCAAAGTCAAAGGTAGATAGGATATTTCATACATGGCTAATTTGAGATGAAGAATCTTCAAACAATAGCTTAAAAATTTCAGCTTTGAGATACTATTTACTAATAATGTACTAATTATGTACTTTTATATAATTCTACTTTTTTCTGGCAAACTTGTATAAATGTAATAGCAAAAGTGTGAGGTATGTCTGACATATTGGAATCATTCCCAGGAATTATAAGAGGTGGAAATGGTATGTGCCAGGAAAGGCAATATTCCATTAAAATAATTATCTGGGGACAGGTTTGGTGGAGTATGCCTATAATTTCAGTGGCTTGAGAAGCTGAGGCAGGAGGATCACAAGTTCAAGGCCAGTTTCAGCAAATTGGTGAGGCCCTCAGCAACTTAATGAGGCCCTAAGCAACTTAGTGAAAGGGCTGGGGTTGTAGATCAGTGGTAAACTGCCCCACGTTAAATCTTCAGTATGGCCCCCCAAAATCTCTGGTATCTAACGGAATTGAGTACATACAGGACAAATATAACATTGTTTGATAATTGCTAAAGAAAAAATGTAGTAATAAAGTCACTCTTGGAAATAGGCAATATATTTCTCGAATAATGAAAATATTTAGTAAATAAATAAGCATATAATAAGTAAACCAATATATAAATAAAGGGTAATGCAATTGAAAAATTCCTAAAGATTATTTTTTAAAATATAGGTTATATACATCTTTACATACTTTCCTTTATTTTAATATAAAATGGAAATGACCTAAATATAAGGCCTAAAACCAAAGTTCTTAAAAGAAAACATAGGGAAAAATCTCTTTGATGTTGGATTTGACAATGATTTCTTGGACATGAAACCAAAGGCATGGGGACCAAAGGAATATATAGATAATTGGACTTTATCAAAAATGTTTTAAATTGTTCATTATCATGCTAAGTGAAATAGAGACCCAGAAAGTCAAGGGTGGAATATTTTCTTTCATGTATGGAAGGTATATCAAAATAAGGGCAAAAATTAAAATGGCAGGAGATGGGAAATTTTATGAAAATGGAAGAGAGATTAGTAGAATAGAGGAAGGGAATTGAGGAGGATGAAGAAAGGACGGGAAAAGGGAAGAACAGTGGAATGAATCTGAACAAATTTTCCTATGTTATATATGAATATAACACTGAATCTCAACATCCTGTATATCCACAAGACACCAATTTATTTATA
>NW_026000305.1:1901202-1911147 GCF_001458135.2 Marmota marmota marmota | reverse complement strand
CTCTCTCTCTCTCTCTCTCTCTCTCTCTCTCTCTCTCTCTCTCTCCTCTGTCTCTCCTCTCTTTTCTTCTTCTCTCCTCTCATCTGCTCCTCCAGCTCCCTCTCTTTCTCACACACACACACACACACACACACACATATACAATGATGGGGGGGCATGTAAAAGGGATGCAGCAGCCATCTGAAAGAACTACCAATGGCTAAAGCAGGAAAAATATGACCAATATATATAGCAGTATTGGATTATAACTCAAAGTATAAACAAATATCTATGACTCCATAGTGATATAAATAAATTGCTGAGTAAATAATAAATGGTTAATAGACAAATCTTCCTTGCATAAGAATTCCAGATTTACATAGACACTCTGCCTTCAAGGAAATGAAGCACAATTCTTTACTCCTAAGTGCTTCCTAATAGTGTAGGATGGAAAGGGGAAAGAGTAAAAGTAACTTTACAGTGGAGAAATGAGAATACTACCTTGGGCAGGTGATGGGGGTTGACATCATCATGATAAGTCCCATTGATAACATGTGCTTTTTATGTGATATGATGTGATGTGAGGTGATGAAAATATGTACTTATGTGGTCGTCTTCTCCCAAATCATAAGATCAATCTAACCATGAGAAAAACAGACACCATGTTGTAATGATTCCCATAGCACAAAAAAGGGACCACATGTGAGTATTTAAGCTGAAAGTCCCAGTTGAAGTGCCGAAAGCATTATGCACCCGACAGGAGAGTAAATCTGAGATGATTCCAGCCTCCAAGCTTCTAGTATTTTAGCTGATGGTCTAGACATTATGAAGTAGAAGCAAAGTATCACCTCTTTGTACTATATATCCAAACATACAGAATGAGAATAACAAGCTGCACAACCTATGTTTTGTGGTAATTTGTTATGCGATTATTGTAACTGAAACAATCATAAAATGGAATATCTTTTAACAACCTTACTGAAATACAATTTTTATAACATAAAATTTGTCCCAGTATTTTCTTCAAATGTTTTATAATTTTAGCTATTACATTTAGGTCTATAACATATTTTATGTTAACTTTACATATGATATATGAATTTAGGTTATTCTCAAGTACCCTCCAGCTTTTGATTTCCACTAGGCCTTTTGAGGCTTCCCTGTGCATGCAGGAAGCTTCCTGATCACTCAAAAATACCTCTTCTGTGAATGTCTGATATCCAGAATTGTCTGATATCCAGGAAAATTCTGTTAAATTTCAGCTTATTTGTTGGTTTGCTATTGATTTAAACCAAAACTAGCACTGGGGCTAGCATCCCTCAGGTTAGCATTGCTGCTGGTTTCCCCTGCTGTTTTCCTATCTGGTTTGCTGCTTTTTACTGACAATGTCACTGGAATAGGGCTTCAATTCTCTACTTCAATCAAGTTAACTCCTGCCAGTGAAGCTGCTGATTTTCACCGCCAGCTTCAATGTGGTAAAACTGCCTCAACTACTAATACAGTGATAAGGTCAAAAGAGTCCCAGTCAAGAATATCACAAGTTTTGTTGTCATTTCCTGAAACTCAATTTTTCATAATACTTTCCTATTTTTTGTTTGCCTCTCTTCATTGCCAGAGCCCTAAAATGGTGATGATGGGGCTTTTAAAAAAAAATATTGTGCCATTTTATGGTTATTTGGGGCAGAGGATCTTTGCTATCCTCTTCACCATACCATAGCTAGAAGTCCACACATTTCTTTTTTTATTTTTATTTTTTGGCAGTACTGGGGATTGAACTCAAGTCATCCTGCATGCTAGGCAACTGCTGTTCTACTAAGCTACACTCCTGCCCCAATTTTTAAATTTTTTTTCTCACTAAGATGCCTTGGCTAGCCTCGAACTTGTGATCCTATTGTCTCAGCCTCCTGAGTAGCTGGGATTACAGGAATGAACTACTGTGTCTGGCCCCACATTTGATTTTTAAAATAACTTGTAACTTTGAATTTTCAAATTTTCCTGGGACTCTTGCCTCGTTATTCTTAAAAGCATTTTTAAAAGCTTCAAGGTAACTTGTAAAGCATTATTATTCAATACATCAAATATTTTTGAGCACCAACTATAGGCTTCACTGGGCCTACAACCCTAATTACAAACACAAACACAATCACTTCTCCCAGCATCAAATTCAATGTGTTTAAGTAACAAATGACCAGGATTCTGGAACTTTAATGTGACTGAGAATCACCCAAGGCACCTAATAAAATATGGATTCCTCGCCAATACTTCAGATTCTAAATTCAAAAGTTTTAGTGCAGAACCCTGAAAACTACATTTTTAAACAAACATCCTTAAATAATTTAGATGCAATTGGTTCAAAAACTGTACTGTAGATACTAATGAAGGCTATTATCTGAAAAAAGCCCAATTATATTTTTATATTAAACATCCAGATCATTGGGATTGAAGTTGGTTGCTTTTTTTTTTTTTTACACTCATAAGTACCTTTCTGACATCATCCATTTGGAAATATTTGCTAATATTCTGTTGTGCTAGTCATAGTTTTGTCTGTTCAACAGGCTTCCCTCCTCTGCTAATTGAAACTTTATTGTGAACTTGACTCCTTTGTTTGCCACAAAAGTAGTAAGATAACTTTGGCCTCTCCAAGAAATGTATCCATCCCATCCTCTGGGCCAAAATGGTTAGCTCAGGAATGAACAAGTGAGATAGCCAGTTAACAAGGGAAATTCCCAGGACTCTTGTTGGAACTCTGGAAGAAATTTTTGTATATCTGCAACTGAGCAATGTAAAGACAATGTAAGCCTAGATCTCCTTCTGCCATAATAGGAGACTTTCCAGGGGTTAAAGCAGACATAGATGAAATCAGTCAAGGAGAGAAAGTCCTTGTTTGAAGATGTTGAACCAACTCTGTTTCAATCTCTGAACTTTCCAATTACACACACACACACACACACACACAAATATCTCTTACTTAAACTAGTTGGAGCTGGATTATCTTTCACTTTAAACTGAAATTGTCATAAAGTATCTTTTTTTTGGGGGGGGGTACCAGGGATTGAACTCAGGGGCACTCAACCACTGAGCCACATCCCCAGCCCTGTTTTGTATTTTATTTAGAGATGGGGTCTCACTGAGTTGCTTAGCACCTCACTTTTGCTGAGGCTAGTTTTGAACTTGTGATCTTCCTGCCTCAGCCTCTGGAGCCACTGGGATTACAGGCCCGGGGATTACCACACCCGGTTCTCATAAACTATCTTGACTTTGAACTAGCATCTCCCTCTGCTCCACTCACCTCACTTGTACCCTGCTCCTACAGGCACATACAAATACAACACACACACACTCTTTCAGCAGTTCTGGGCATAGTAGTTTCTACACTAAAATACATATGAATCTCAATCACTCAGCACTTAATACAAATTTACAAAAATATAAATTTCACAAAAATAAGCTAAGAAAAGTAAAGTCTGTAGATGATGATGATGTATCAAAGATCAAAATTCCTCACGTTAGCCCAAACCCTAATTGTTTTTATGCTCATTATTTCACCATTAGTAACCAAAAAGTTTAGGAAGAAATTTGTTTTAGCTTCCTGACTAACCTGTGCTGTTACTAGTGCTCCAAATACTCTCATTTTTCTTATTTTCTTTTAGTAGTGTTTCTCTCTCAACCATTTAAAAACCTGACAATTTATTCCTGTATTCTAGTACACCCTAATCTATAGTCACACAATATATTATTCCATATTACCCTGCTCAGAATGCCATGACTATGGAGGAGAAGGAACCAAATTATAATTTTTCCTCTGTATTACTTCCAATTTTAAAACATAAGATTCCACCTGAGTGTCCCTATTCTAAGTAATCTAGAAAGTATTTTTTCTTCCATCCATAGAACCCCCTCTTGGTTGTAACTTGCTTCTTTGCAGTTCAACTTTTACATAATAAATCTTTCCCTTCATTTTCCTTAATTCTTCTACTCCCCTTATAGATACAATGGTCTATAGAAGGATATTTATGTCTGTGAACTTAGATCTTTTGCAAGTTTCCATTTAACAGAAAAATATATGAGATTCAATAGTATTTATTCCTATAATAATTTTGCTTAATTTTAAAGGTGCATAAAAGAATATTTTGGAAAGACATAAAATGTATACTTTGTACATCAATTTTAATATGAAAATAATATTTATCATAAGCTGTTCATAAACAGGAAATCTTACAACCCTATCAAGCAAGAATGCAATGACATTAGCTTTTGAACCAAATTAAGCAATGAAGCAGTTTTTACTCTGCTAGCAAATCTTGTGCAGAAGTAAAACATTTAAATAAAATGTCATTTTGTACTATACTTTAATTACCTTCATCTTTTATAAAACCCCAAACAAACCAATCTTTCTGTGGGTCAATTAAAGTGACTTAAAAATAAGGAAAACATTAGTGATGGAAGTGGTACTTGGTCTGGGAAACAACTGTTGTTCTATCACATACCATTACAGCTATAAGTCAGTGACGGGTATGATCCAACTGCAGTGGTATCAACCTAAGACAGGAGGCTGACGCCTAAAGGTCAGTTTTCCGATGACGGGTAAGAACCATATGTTGAATTGGACAACCTACCAGGCACGGTCCTTAAGCCACATTGCTTGTTTAATTAATCAGAAGGGGGGAGATGCTGGGAGCCATTAGCCAAGTAGGTATGACAATTTCCTTGCCAGCGTACCCCATGTTGCTGACATTTTGCAGTGACATTGAATGTAGTTGACCTTGCTCAAGGACCAGGGCGGATTAGGGTGTTCCCGGTTTAACATAATCGGGTTTAGGGCGTTCCCAGTTTAGGTTCCAGGTTTAAGGTTTAAGATTATTCCTGCTGGGAATAGGGCGTATCCTGCTGCCTAAGTTCCCCTTGAGTTCTCACGGGATTCAGACAGTATATTTTGGGAGACAGAAGCCCAGTGAAGGTGAATTTGGGAGAGAATGTGGATTTGGGCAGAGAACGTGGATTTCCCCAGAACGTGTCTGTATACGGCTGGTGTGAGTTCGGGAATAAAGAGTTGCTGTTTGAATCTACAAGCTGTGTGGTGGCTCGTGATTTTGTGCCCAGCCAGACTGCGGCAGCTATATTTGATTTTCCACACCGAAAATTGTTCACACCTGTCCTTAGCATTTTTTCCAGCGCATATTTACAGCATATCATTAACACTCACTGTTTCCTCAGCTAAACAACATTTCACACTATTGAATCAGTGCTGTTATACGTGTCAGAAGAAGGTGATTTAGCCATTTATCACTGTTCTGACAGCATTTAGATACCTGGACTCAGGTATTCTCCTCAGAAGACATTAGAATGAACCGTTTGCATTGAGTGTTATATACCAGTCTGAATGATTAAATTATGCAGAATAAATAATTTGAGTTATGTGCTGAGATTATACATTTTCAAGCATACATCATTTGCATTCTATTGCCACATTATATCCAATTAAATTTAGAGCCATTTGGAAAAAATACTCTTCATAAACTTGTTTTGATACCATCAATCAAGCTTGAATAGGGCCACTTAGCTGAAATTTTATTATTTTGCTCACTTCTTTGTATCTCTCAAGAATTTAAGTGTCATATCTCTTGCATTAGGTGAAGAGGAAAGTCATCTGGATCTCACTTCCTGGATATAATCCAGTCTCCTTAGGAAACAACTCGGGCCTGATTGATTAGTTCCCTGGTTAAGGCCCAGTTTTGTTGGGCAAGATGGCCCACTTAAGATGGGACTCATTTAATTTTCTTGAAATATTACACTAGGCATTTTTTATCTGATAGTGTAGTATACTCCTCAGTTCTCTGTGCTCATGAAAACTATGCCTATAAACCTTTATTTTCAGCAGCCTGCATTATTAAACTGGAAGCTTCTAAATATGAAATATATTACTTTCTCTTAATGGAAGTCAAATAAGAATACTCTGCCACAGCATCATTATAGACAGTTTATACTGGCATTTCTACTCTAAAGTTATTGGGTAAAAAATTATACAGAAATTGAGCTTTAAAATTCTCTAGTATGTTTCACATTAAATAACAGAGAAATTCACATCAAAATCAAGCATTTGACTGCTGTTCTCTTTAATTTAAGCTCCTACACTACCACCAAATAAAGGAGGCAACTCAAAGCTGGTTGGAAAAAGGGCACAGAGCTGTTGTTTACTATGCATTTAGAATTTTAAATTGCTTTTACAAATTCTAAATAACTAAAACCCATTTTTAGGCTTTGCCACTTAATTTCTGATATTGGAAAAGCTGTTTAACCTCTCTGTGCCTCAGATTCTTCATCTCTAAGTTTGGAGACAATAATAGTGCCTGCATCTTTGGTTTAATTAAGTGTATAAAGCACCTAAAACAATGCCTGTTAAAGTATATATGCTGTGTTAGCTATTAAGTAATTATTATTAAATTATGAAGTCTAATTAATGTGTTTTTAAACAAAACACACACACACACACACACACACACACACTTTCCATTCTAGAGATGTTACTTTGCCTACTGTGCTTTTCCTATTGACTTTACTTTTTTAATTGTTAGACATTTACTCTGACCCCTACCTGCTCTCAGATTGAGATTGTGCAGAAATCAAAACTCTCATTTCAGCAGGCATAACTTATCTACTGTTAAACATGCTAAAGCAGAATGAGAGTAGCATTTGTAACACACTCCCCTTGACCCATTAACCCAATTTAACTTAGGTTCATGCTGAAAGCTTCAGTTGGAATTTGGAAGCACTTTTGCTGATGATCAATTTTAAGAGGTTATCTTTTCCTAAAAGCCTATCAGTCTAAACTATATGTCAGATACAGGAAGCAGAAAAAAAGAGTTATTTCCTAGCTGGAAAATGTATAGAATCCTGTATTTTTATAAATCATAATTTTGTATAACAATAATAATTGTACCAATGCTGAAATGGTTCCTGAGATGAAAAGGTGATTTTTTAATTAGCCATGTAATTCTGTGATGATCTATTCAAATAATGCTATACTATGCTAGAAGCTGTTTCAAACCCAGTCCTAGATGGCCTAAATAAACATTCTATTTACATTGTTATCATTTTATTTAACAGAACATCTTTATCTTATTATATAATTACTCAATTTTGAACTGAATTCAGAATGTGAAATATATTTAACTTACTATCAAATGTGTTTTGTAATTGAGAGAAAATAATGAAGACTTTTGACAGGCTTTGGGCAAAGAAAAAAGACAAACTTGGACTCTCTCAAGAACTTTTTTAGCAATAATAATTTATTGTCCTTAAGTAGCATCTTTACTTTGTCACAGGGCCATTTATAGAGATGTTAATTGGGGTTTGTTCTCAAAGATTCTCAAGAATTAAAAGGCTTTTGTAACAGGAAATGGTAAGGAATAGTGAAGGAGACAAAGAAAGATAGAATGATTTCTAGGTTCCTGGTTTTGGTCAACAATTGTCATTCCTCAAGAGTAACAGGAAGAAGAGAAAATCTAGCACTAGAAATATGTGAGATAATGTTTTCAATTTTGGAGGAGTTGAGTGTGAGAGGTACTGGTGCTGGTTTTTAAATGGAGATGTTAAATAGATGGTGGTATGGACACACATACACACACATATACATATGAGTGATATGAGGATATGAGTTTGCAGCAAAGAAAAGACAATTGAAGTCACAGGAGGTGATGAAATTACCTGGGAAAGTATGCAGATTGAAAGGAGTGCCTGGGAAAGAATGTGTCATTGTCATCTCCCCAGGACCTCCTTTTTTTGTAGAGAGGGCTGATGTATTTATTTTATAGTTTCAAAGTCTCTCTTAATATTCTTTTTTAAAGTGTGACTTTTCAAACACTTGTTTTGGGGTAGGACTTTAACTTACACAATGACTGCTCATGTGGGGATTTCAGAAGACATTCACAACATAGTTTTCTACTTTATATTAATAGACAATGGTTTTTGAAGTCTTAAAGATGTAATTCTCCACATTTAAGTCCAAATAAAATATAAATTTAACACACGTATTGACCCATTATAATGAAAAAATAATACATATATATAGTTATGATGATAAATAAGGTTCATATATGTTAAATATCTAAAATGTTAACAAAATACGTCCATCAACTGGAAAATGCCTTAATAACAAAGGAAACCACATCATTTGCAACCACATGTATGTACCTGGAGAACATTGTGCTAAATAAAATAAGGCAGGTACAGAAAGACAAATACTATATGATTTTACTAATGTGTGGTCCTAAAAATGTTGAAGCCATAGGAGAATAGAATAGAATGGTGGTGACCAGAGGCTAGGAAGTAGCATGGGAAATGTGCAGATGTTGGTGACAGAGTACAAAGTTACAGTTAGACGGAAGGAATACATTTTTGAGATCTATTGCACAGCATGGCAATTATAGTTATTAATAATGTAAATAATATTTCAAATTGCTAAGACAGTAGATTTTAAATGTTTCCACCACAAAATAATAAGTATGTGAGGTGATAATATAGTTGTTAGCTTGATTTAATCATTGCATAATGTACACGTGTTCTAAAAGATTAATTTGTATCATATATATACATATATAATTATTGTTCATCAATAAAATCTCTAAAGTATTAACAAAATAATTTTGGGGCTATAGCTCAGTTGTAGTGTGCTTACCATGTACAAAACTCTAAATTTAATCTCCAGTACCCAAAACAAAAGTATTAACAAAAAAAATCACTCCAAATCACCACCAAGGGATCACTAATTAAACATATGTCCCATAAGCCTCATTTTCTTCAAGTCTTTTTTTCTTTGCCTATGTGTTTCTGTATGAAATTGGAGGTATATTTTGATTATGATTTTTTCCATTTAACATTAAAATATAGCCATTGATATATTTCAATTGTCTTCTTTTGGCCTGTTTCCAATTATGAAATATTATGGAAAATAACACTTATGGACCGTAAACCATTTCCAGGGAAAAACAAGACAAGTTTTTTGCTAATATATTAAACTGCATCTAAAACACTTGTCAGCAAAGGAAGCTGTAGTTGGTTGCAAAGAGTACTAGTGCTGACTACTTACATGTCACATGGCCACTCTTATCTGTATGTGAGATAGCTTCCGTAGTAGGCGAAGGGAAGGAAGCAGTCAGGGTGTTGCGAATGTCTCCTGAGTAGCAAAATTTTAGTATTTGTCAAATTAGGCTTTCACTGAAAAAAATATGTTTGAGAAAGGTTTTAAAATCCTAGACAATCACATTATCATCTTTACTTATACACTAGAAACCTAACATGTTTTTTCTGTGCAATAGTCTCGTGAGCTCTTTGAGAACAGAGATTGTTTCTTAATTATGTCAGTGTTTCTAAATTATGCTTTTTAAAGTCTTGGGTTTTTTTTCACTTGGAAGAATTTTCAGTTAAAATTTCTCTTATTTACAGAATCAGTTACCTTTCAGTGACCATTTAAATTTGGTTTATTTTGAAAATTATTTAGAGATAGAGACCCATGAAATTTGCCTGTGGTGAGTATGATATGTGGAATTACAACTCTATTTCAGTCAATTAAAGTCAACATAGATTCAGTCCCTACCAATTGACAGAAACTGCTAGGAATTTTACTAATTCTATTGATTGAGGAGTGTCAAAATTTTCCAAGTGATATAGACATAATGGATCTCCTAACCTAGTGAAAATAGTCTGGGTACTAAAATATTTTAGGAACAGACCATTAAAATTTATTAAATTTCTTTAAACTTCAATGATAGATTTGAAAGGAGACAGGAAACTGAGAGGGACACACATTGGACTTGGGTGACTTAATTAAAATCTTGCTCTCCTCCTTTTTTCTTTTTCTATCCCTCCTCCTCAGCCTCCTCTTTATCTTTCATGTTTATGAAGACCTGGTTTCTAGTGCCTTCTTCTCACAAAAAAAAAAAAAAAAAAAAAAAAAAAAAAAAAAAAAAA
>NW_026000305.1:1876586-1895512 GCF_001458135.2 Marmota marmota marmota | reverse complement strand
CAAAAAAAAAAAAAAAATAGAAAATTTAATGTTCATATGCATAAAGTTATAATAGATTTCCCTCTCACATAATTCCCATAAATAAATTTCAGGTAAATTAAAGAGGTAAGGTAATATATACATATAAAATGCATATATTGGAACAATACATAGGACATTATTTTCATACTATTGAATTGGGGAAGAGTTTTCTAAACAAGATGCAAATTCCAGAAGCTATAGAGAAAATATTGAGTGAATTACTATATTAAAATTTTAAATTTCTGAATAACAAATCACGCAATAAGTGAGGTTAATAGCCAGTGAGGGAACAAATATTTATAACATATTTAACAAATTATTAATATTCAGAATATAAAAAAAGAACACTTACAAATCATAATAGTTGCAAGGGGTATGAAATAAGAAACTACTGAAGAGGTAATTCAAAAGTTTAATAAACATATGTTCCTCTGCACAGGTACCAAGAAAATGCAAAGTATGACATGAAAATATTTTTTTTTGCCCAATCATATAGGTGAACAATAAAAGAATAATAATACCTAGTATTAATAAGAGTAAAAAAAGACTTTTTAAAGTGCTATTTGGCAGTCAATCCAAATTTAAAGTATACATACTGTTTAACCTAGAAATAAATCCTCTAAGAATCTATTATTTATATATATATACAGAGATATACATATGAAAAGTTTATTGAATCATTGTCTGCAATAACAAACTGGAAATAACCTAAATATTCCTTAATAATGATCAGTTAAATGGATATCCTACCATGGAATATTATACAGCAACTAAAATGAGGGAAGCAAATTTTATGAATGATATTTTATGATATCTAATTTACACAAAATAAGTCATCTATAGAACTGTGATATGAGCCAATTTATGGTTTTTTATTTCATTTTTTATTTGTTTTTTATACATTACATGACAGTGGAGTGCATTTTGATGTATTTACATACATGTAATATAACTTATTCTAATTAGGATCCCATTCTTGCAGTTGTACCTGATGTGGTGTTTCACTGGTCATGTGTTCATATGTGAACATAAGAAAGTCATGTCCAATTCATTCTACTGTCTTTCCTAGTCCCATCCTTCGCCCTTCCCTGGTCTAATCCAATGAACTTCTATAATTACCCCCTCCATTTTGTGTTAGCATCCACATATCATAGGAAACATTCAGTCTTTTGTTTTATAGGATTGGCTTTTTAACTTAGCATGATAGTCTCCAGATCCATTCTTTCATGGCACATGCCATAATTTCATTTTCCTCTTGCCAAGTAATATTTCATTTTGTATATATACCACATTTTCTTTATCCATTCATCTGTTGAAGGGTGCCTAGGTTCCACAGCTTAGCTATTGTGAATTGAGTTGCTTTAAACATTGATCCAAATTATGTTTAAAATACAATTTTTAAAAGTTTCTTTATGCTTATACTAAGCATGTGAGTGTATGTGTATATATATACACATGTATGTGTGCATGTAGAAAAATATCTGAAAGGACACACCAAGCAACAGTTTCACATCCTGAGAGGAGTGATGTTATAAGTGATTGATGGTGAAAGAAAAGAATATCAAAATAGTATAAAAGGAAAATATTATTTATAAAATCCCACAATTTCTGACTAGTTATATTTATACTTCTGTATCCACATTCATGTACATATGCAGAGATGTCTATATCTCCCTTTTTATATAAAATGGGATCGGCCTTTTTATCTCTGAGACCAAAATATCCCAAAAGAACAACTTAAAGGAGGGAAAGTAGACTTCAGCTTATAGTTTAAGATTTCTCTGTCCATAGATTGCTGATTCCATTAAGTCTGCGCCCAAGATGAGGCAGCACATCATGGTGGAAGGGTGTGGCTCTATGTCACGTTGGCCCATGCTGACCAGTTATAATTGGATTCTCAAACATAAATTCTTACAGATTTTATGATTATGAAGATTTATCCTTGTCTCCCTGAATTCTGGAATCTGGTCTATGAGAAGGGACACAAAAGTCTCCCACTTCAGGGTAACTTTGGTTCCTTTCATCAACATTAATTTGTGCCTACATTTCTCCTACAGCTAACAGATAGTTTGTTAGGGAATATAACATATCCTGTCCTTGTAAGCCAGGAAGGGCTGCAGGTTCATGCTTCTTGGAAAAGAAAGCATGTGGGGATCTGCACAGTGGACCAATTTTATAGAATTATTCCTTTAACATTGTGTTCCCACCATTTGCATCTGTCTGTCCCCCATCAGCACTTTCCATTCAAGTTCAGAAAGACCTCCCATGCAGGCAGCCACTACCATCTGCTTGAATCTTCTTTGTCAAGTCTTAAGTTCCAGTCATCACGGAAATTTATAGTATTTCCATGAAGTTTCCATTTATGTCTGAATAGCACCAATCACTATTAGAATAAGCACAAAATTCTTCAAATAAACACAGTGATGGGATGCATAACAGCCACTTTTTATAATAAGAACTTGAATTTGATATGTCTCCTGAATTTCCTGTGTTTCATGACCAAATTTTACATATATTGAAACAGTCTCTTTGATAAAGTGTAACTTGGTGATTATGCAGTTCTACTTCTTTGGGATTGAACCTGAATATTTAAGTTTAATTGCCTCTTTTAATGGAACTTTATAGATGACATTTTTCAACCTGTAGGTTAAAATAACTAAATCACTAGGTAATGAGAATGGCTGAGGTCTGATTAAACTGAAAATTACAGATTCTAGTTTATTAAAGATTCTCTAGCACATCTGCTGTAGCAGCCTTTGTTGAGAGAACAGTGGTCTGAAAATTAAGAAATTTGGGTCCTAATTCTGGCTCTGTCATTCATGGAACATGAATAATAACTTTTTTTGGGGTGCTGGGGATTGAACTCAGGTGCACTTGGTCACTGAGCCACATGCCATCTTCATTTTGTATTTCATTTAGAGACAGGGTCTCACTGAGTTGCTTAGCAACTCACCATTGCTGAGGCTGGCTTTGAACTTGAGATCCTCCTGTCTCAGCCTCCTGAGCTGCTAGGAATACAGGTGTGCACCACCACACCGGGCTTAATGCTAACTTTTATAGAGTGCTTTCCTGTGTCCATGCCAAAATTATAGCTAACAAGTGAAGAGATGTGTATCTGATTCTAGTTCTCTGTAACTCCACGTTTTTAAATGCCACATTGTAGTATATTTGAGAAAAATTTCACCACTTTTAGCTTCAGTTTCAGTTTCCCCATATGCAAAATCAAGATATTGGACTCAAAGTAAATGGACTTTTAAAATTTCCTCCAGCTCTTTAATTTTCTGTTTTTCTTCTTTTCAAATAATAGGCTTCATCCCATGTCTTCATCTTTGTATGGTAGGGATACTCAGAGATCTGTTTTTTTAATATGTTTGCAACTGTTCCATGTGACATGTTTTTTTTCTATATAAATATATAATAGAAAGAGTGTAAATTCCCTTAGTGTGACAAACTGCATGGAGCTAAAATAGGGTTATGTGTAGGCTGTACAGTTGTCCATCTTGACTCTACTATAGCCTGCCAAGGTGCTCCTGGTGCTACATTTTCATACTACTGACTATCCAGAAAGTGAAAGAAGTGAAGGTAGGGATGCTGTAGGGGCCATAAAAATCACTCCAATATCCCATTGGGAGAGGTTATTCAGGATCCTATACCAAGAACCATAGCTTTTCAACCCCATGCCTGGCTCTACTTAGCCTCCTCAAGTACATATTGAATACTCAGGATTATTTCACATTTCCAGAAGATATTATTCCCTTTTTCATTTCTGACTTTGTCCTTAGTTGGGCAACTTTCACAGGTATTATTAAAGATCTACATTTTTTTAATTTATAAGGTTTATATCACATCTTAAATCCCTAGTTTTAAAACTTACTTTTATACACCCAAGAAAAAAGGAGAAACAAAAACAACTGTTCACTATATAATCTTTTAGTCAAGAAGATTTTGACCATATAGTATTAATGGAACATATGAATCAAGTGTACAGAGATATATTTGAATGGAAATTTCACATAGCATTGTTGGAGAAATCTGATAAATACATGAGATCTACTACAAGGAAGGATCTGCAGTCCCCAGATATTCTTCACTTTAAGTAATACACATTTTATTTCAAAAATGTATTGCTGCAAAGTTGTGTTGAAATCAGACTTGGCAATCCACAGATTCCCCTTTACTTCATTAATTATATCGGAATGGCTTTCATTTCAATTTGATCTTCATTTGACAGTGTTTGGATTGTACCACACCTACCTCCCTCTGTCTAGAAGTTATAGTGTGAAGTGCTAACATGTACCACCTGGGAACTCCTAGGAATTCCTCTTTGAAAAACTCTGAAATCCTTGGTAAAGAAGAGAACCACTTTTTAATGGGCACAGTCATCTTCCCCACTACTGTACTTTATAAATCTAGATCCACTTAGAGAGTGTGTTCTCTTAAGATTAGGTCATACCAGATATGTGTTAGCATCTGAAGTACAATAGGCAAAATTATATTCAAAAGATCTTGAAAGATATATGTTATTCAAAGGTCAGCTGACTGTCCCTACAATTTTCAAGTTCAGATTTAGAAAATGAATGACACTTCCTGTAGGCAATTTCTCTAGTTGTAATGAAGATTAATAGAGAGCTGTTTTAACTTCTGCAGAAATATGGTTTTTCTGTTGCATAAGCTTAACCAAAGGAAACCACTTTCTGGTACATTGCCCATTGCCGAATTAAGAATTCTAAGTTACTTAAGGTATAGAACTTAGATATATTTTCTGCTTAATACACTTATCTATCTGGAAAACTAGTTTAAATATTATCATGTTATGCTAATGGTTTCCACACATTAGGTATATTTCTTCAAAACCTTAAATCACATTTGAATCTAAGTGCAAACATTTTGAGAGTCTTATTCCAGTACAACCATTATGGAAAATAGTATGGATTTTCCTCAAAATATTATAAATAGAATAACCATATGATCCAGCAATCCCATTATTGGGTATAATCTGGTAATTAAATCCGTGCATTGAAGACACATCTTTATTTCCACGTTTATTCAACAAGATACATAATAAGCCAAGAAATGGAAAAAACTTAAATGTTCATCTTCTGATGAATGGATAAAAAAGTGAGATATATATGTGTAATATATATGTCTATTCAGCCCTGAAAATAGTTAAATCCTGTCATTTGCCACAGCATGGATGCAACTGAAGATCATTGTTACTTGAAATAAGCCAGGCACAGAAAGACAACTATTACATAATTTCACTCATATTTGGTATCTAAAAAGTTAACCTCATAGAAGTTGAGAGTAGAACAGTGGGAAAGGTATGGAGAATGGGTACTTATATGCTCTGCTGTGCTATTTTACAGTAAGGTAATTATAGATAGCAATTGTGTACAGTATAACCCAAAAAGTTAGATGAAGGAATTTTGAAAGTATTTTTTCAGCATAAAGAAATGATAAGTGTTTGAGGAGATAACTATGTTTAACCTGATTACACAATGTACACATTTATCAAAACTTCATGTTACCCCAATAGTGAGAAATTTTGTGTTTTTATATTAGTTAAAATAAGTTTCATTTTAAAATGCTGGTAACAAACTATATACATTTATTGGACAAAAACTGGGAAATATTAATTTTATTAAACAGGTATATTTGACAATTACAAAATGTATATATCCATGGTTACTGATATAATTTTTTAATTTGTTCTAATTAGTTATACATGCCACTAGAATGCATTTTGACACATCATATATAAATGGAGTATAACTTCTCATTCTTCTGATGTGATGTTTTGATATAGGTCTACATTGTGAAATGATCTAATATACAGCCTGGTGACTATAGTTGGCAATACTATATTATATACATGAAACTTGCTAAAAGAAAATTGTTCTTACTAAACACACATACACACAAAAATTAATTATATGGATACATGGATTTATTCATCAATATTCAGTTCCTTCTGAGTATCTCAAAAGGGTTTGTTCTTTGCTTTTATAAAAAATTTCCTTTGTTGAATAACAAGGGTCCAGTGAAGTCAGCATATTGCAATTGTTTGACCTCTTAGAGAGGTCCCCTTTCATATGGAAATACGCTCCCTTCATTTGTTTTCTGTGCCAGTTCATTGTTGATAAATGGGGCATTTGTTCTGTATAATTTTTTTTACATTTTATCTTCATGCTCTCTTAGCACCATAAAGCCTATAAGTGCAGAGTTAGATTGTAGGCTTGATTAGTTTCTGGCTCAGTTTACGTTTTTATTTATTTTTTTATTCTAATTTGTAATATATGACAGCAGAATGCATTACAATTCATATTACACATATAGAGCACAATTTTTCCTATCTCTGGTTGTACACAAAGTAGAGTCACACCATTTGTGTCTTCATATATGTACTTAGGGTAATGATGTCTATCTCATTCCACCATCTTTTCTACTCCCATGCCCCTCCCTGCCCCCCCTGCCCTCCCTCCCCTTTGGCCTATCTAGAGTTTATATAATCCTCACATACTCCCCCGCCCCAACCCCAAGAATTCTTCCCAGGTAGTTTTATATTTCTCTTATTTCAACACATGAAGAGGTCTATAACATCTGATTTTCTACTTGCAGTAATTTCAAGATGGATCAGTAGGTTCAGGTGATGCCTATCAATTTTCAACTAAAAGTATAAGTAGCCCATGATAACCAGGTCCACCACTAGATTCTACTGGGTTAACAAAATTGTGATATTTCTAATTTTATCCTTTCTTGTGCACTTTTTAATTGTGGCTATTCTTTTGGAACTTTCCTTCAAAAACTATTTGGATATTCTGAAATACTCTTAACAGGAAAGAGAGAATAATTGCTTCCATTTCTAGAATAAAGGATTGCTGCATTAGCAATCTTTATGGCTGTTTGGTGAGGTTCATTTGCAAGTATGAGCTATCATGATGTATTTTGATACTTAAATGGTCTTGTCTATCACCAATGGGAACCCCTTCTGGTTGATTCCTTTGCCCTTTTGACATGACACCATGCAGCCTTTGCCATTTTCCTAGCTAGAAATATAAATTTATTGAAATGAGAAAAAAACACATTGAATTTATATTGACTGATAGGGTTGCACCTTTTAAAAACAGCTTTAGTGAGGTATAACTGATATACAATCACTGTACACATCTATTGTGCACAATTTGATGAGCTTGAATATATGCATACATTGATACTTCTAATTCAAATTAAAGATCATAGTTTTTTTTTAAAAAAATATATTTTTTAGTTGTCAATGGACCTTTATTTTATTTATTTATATGTGGTGCTGAGAATCAAAGACAGTGCCTCACACATGCTAGGCAAGCGCTCTACCACTGAGCCACCACCTCAGCCCCTAAGATCACAGTTTCTTTACTTATTCTTTTCTTATAAATATTGCTCAATAAACATAGCAACATAAACTATTATTGTATCTATCACATTATATTATTATCACCAAGCAAACTGATATTTGTGTTCTGTACTCCATCCCTATGCCCTAGGCTACATATTTTATGTGCACTTTAAAATCCTTAATTCTTTTCCATGTAGTTATGCCAATAATCTCACGTAATGGCTATGCTCAGTAATTTCAGTTTAGCATTTTAGGAATTACTTTTGGTTTCAAAGTCAAAACAAAGGAGATCTAACTTCCATTGTTGTGACCTGCTTCTTTCCTTTTCTAAGGGGTAACCATTTAAAAATTTTTGAGTACATTTTACCTTCTTACCTAAAGCATAAATATTATATATATATTTGTATACAGAATTCTTGTGTCAAATAATGTCCTGGAGATCACACTATAGCAGTTTACTAATTCCATTTTGCAGCTGCATAGTATTCCATTATAACTGTTAATTATTTTGTCGTAAGTATATTGTACTTTATAAAAATATTCATATATTCCAAAGTAAATTCACTATTTTTTGAGGTCCCACATACTACCTAGGGATTTGGCATTGGATTATGAAACAAATTAAATTTTTAAAAGTACAAGAATATTTGCTATGCAAATTTCTAAATAAAAAAATGTAAAATTCTAAGTACTCTTTTATTCTTGCCCTATTGATCCTCATCTTTCCCCAACATAACTAGTTATCAGTATGGTATGTGTACTTCACAAACATTTCCTATGATGTGCGTATGTATGTGCAATGTAGGAAGTACTTGAATTTTTATATAAATTAATATATTCTGTTACTTGCTTTTTAAATATATGTTGGAGACACACCCACCTATATGTATATATATATCTAGATCTATATGCATATCATACTAGCAGCTGCATAGTGTTCTTTACTATTAAATACATTTATTAACAATTGAAGTCAGTCTCCTTTTAATGAACTTTTCAAAATTTACAACAAACTATGCTATAGTGTGGAATCTTACATTTTGTGTACATGTACAAAAATGTTATTTCAATGAATTCTAGACAAAATTACTCTAAAAATAAGAGGGAAATGTTGATAACATTTAAATGTTCAGTAATTTCTAATATATATTAGAAATGGGGATAGATCATTAAGATCTAGTTTTTTATTATTTCAAACTCTACAAATTCTCAGAATTGGTACACTCTATTTTTTTACCCACCTGAAAGTCCCAAATAGGACAATTCACTGATGCTTCTATATCAGCTACAACATCCATCTCTAATTAATATTTCTTTTAGGGGTCAACTATCTCATTGATAGCAGGAGGTTTTATACATGCAAGTCCTATTAACATTAATAGGAGTTACCAGCATAAATCCTCCTGCAGTGATAGGCAAAAAGGCCCTACAGTGTACTAGGATCCAAGTTCTAATGATTACCTGTCAAATGGTCCTAAGAGTCATCATCACCAGAAAGGGCAGACGTAGTGACTTATATGGCAAGGGCATCACAATTGCAGCCCCTTAGCTAAAATTGTACATTAATGGACAGAAAAGTGGCCTTCAAAATGTGACTTGGGATGCTAAGAGTTAAACTACTTAATTGTGTTTTAAAAAAAGCTATCATTAAAGGAGAATTCAAACATATCAAAGTACTTGTTTAAAAAAAAGTGTGAATACTGTATGAGCTCCAAGGTGCTTGAAGGATAATACAGCTACTTGTTTAAAAATTCAATTAACCTTATCTTTCACAAACTTGATTTATTAATATCTCAGATAAATTGCCAGTTTTGAAAGAGTCCTGTTATCTTTAGAAACCATTCTAGCTAAAGAGCATTATACACTTTGTGGAATTAACAGAGAATGTCTGCTTCATTATTTGATTCAAAAACAAATCATCAATGAATGATTTCTGCTTTAAGATCAGCAGCAATCTCTTGAATATTGCAAGTAAGCTGTTGGAGACTCAACCACTTCAGAGAAAAATATTTCAGGTTCTTATCATCAAATAAATATGAAAAACATTTCAGATTCTCTTCCTCAGAGATATGAAAACAGTTTGTAGACAATCTATGTACTCTAAAGTCATAGGAAACATCTCAAAACCTTTACAGCACTGATTTCAAACAGATTCAAGTTTCATCCACCTTTGCCTTATAAAGAAATTAATGTTAACAGCTAGAACAGTTGATTAAGTGAATCAAATCCATGTATCATCTGATAGCCTTTATCACAAACTTGTTTGTTATGGCTTAGATATGAGGTATCCCCCAAAGCTTGTGTGTGAGACAATGCAAGAAAGTTTAGAGGTGAAAAGATTGGATTATGAGACTCCTAATCAGTGTACTCCCCTAATAGGGATTAACTGGGTGGTGACTGTAGACAGGATGTGACTGGAAGAGATGGGTCGTTTGGGGAATGCATGTGGGGTATATATTTTGTCCTTGGTAAGTGGAGTCTCTCTGCTTCCTAGTGCCATATCCTGAGCTGCTTTTCTCTGCCATGCACTTCTGCCATGATGTTCTGCCTCACCTCAGGCCATGAGAAATGGAGCTCACTATCTATTTTCTAAGACCTCTGAAACTGTCAGCCCCCAAAGAAACTTTTCCTTCTCTAATGGTTCTGGTCAGGTCTTTTGGTTATGACAGCAAAAAAGCTGACTAAAACAACAATGTTGACAGATGCCTGGAAACAAAACCAAAAATACATCTGACAATTAATTTAATATTTAAATAATTGGCTAATTATAAAAAAGACCACCTTTATTGGTATATATAAAAAATCATATAAAAAATTGGACATCACACCTGAAAGGCATTGAAGTCTTTATTTCCTCTGAAAATTGTTACAGTATACAAATCATAAATGACCATATATATAGATTCATGCTTTTTGGAATTTGACAAAATTTACTGAGAATAAGACAAATTATTCAATACCGGTAGCAGTAAACAACTGATTTGCAGAATTACAATTTAAGTTTTAATGATCACTACTATTTATCAATTCTAAACAATTGTTTTGGAATTTTTCAGGAGTTTAGACCAAGGGCAGCCAATCCAGGGAAGTTTGGCCTTGACAGAATAAATCATTATCATCAATAATAAAACTTAAATAATCAAGGCTATTATTTTGGACAAATGACTGCCAATCTGAGAAACTACCACTATTCTAGAAGTTACCCATTAACTGGCCATTTCACTATAGAAAAATATATAAATTGACCTTCATTATACGTTTTCTTGGGCAGGCACACCAACTAGAAATAAAATACAGAAGCATTAAAGAATTGGTTATTAATGCTCTTATGAATCATTAAACTGAATATATCATTTTGGGTTAATAAGCATGCACAAGTAAATATTTAAATATTCAAGTCTTTAATAAAATTTTTCAAATTTTTTAATTAGCTACTGAAATTTTTTCTAACTATGTACATAAATTTTATTCTTATGCCTTCATGTTTAAAGTTTTGCAACAAAATCAAAATTTTTTACTTCGATTTAATATCTACAGAAACAAGTACTTTAAGTATTAAGATAACTGAAGAGAAAGCTCTTAAATAATATCTATTACATTCTGAGGCAACCAGAAATAGCTAGAATTCTGTAATAAGGTTCTTAGCAGTTGTGTAGTATTGTATTCATCACAAATCATACTCAGAAGTTTTAAACATTTCTATATTATTTAGTAAATGGCATGGAAGAGAGACTCTGATATTGTTGAACAGATGAAATATGGTACAATGTGGGCTGGGCCATGAGAGTACAAATTAGCTTCTTGTTCTATATATAGACAGCTGCATTAAGGCTATCTAATATTTATTTTTTAGTTATATTAGGCCTACCCTGATTGTCTGTTTACATAAATGTGCATCTGCATTCAGGAGAGCCTTAACTCTAAGATTACAAAAAAGTGTAATATCTTGATTGGTACAACTTACTGCAATTATATTCATATTTAATATTCTCATATAGTAGAAGCTTGTATATTGCTGGTATTGAAGGGCAGGACCAATTCCTGGTATACTTAATGGGTATGTACTAAGCATTCAGTGCATTGTCCTAATTAGGCTTCAAAAAACATTATTTGAGTTCAAAAAAGATCTGAATCCTTATAACAAATTATGTTATAATGTGATTCTACTGTCCCTGATTTGTGTGTGACATTATAAAAGGGGAAAAGAGAGAAAGAGAGGGCAAGTAAGATAGGGGAGGTGCTGTACAATGAGAGGAGGGGACAGGAACAGCCTGAGAGGCTAGAAAGTTTTCCTTTCCTCTGGATTCTGCTCTATATGTGGGGGTTGGAAAGGTGAAGCAAGAGCTACATTCCTTGGTTCTTTCCATTTCCCACGAATCTATTACTGTCACAACTAGCTTCAAGACCTTTTCCAGAACAAGAGGTCAGGGACCATTTGCAGCTGAAGTGTGTAAGAACTATGTGCTTTCCACTGGAGCCATAGCTCCCTGAGAGGCAATAAAAGCCAAACTATGTGACAAGAGGCTTCAAGTCTGTTTATTTATTTACAAGCAGTTCTAAGTTAAAACTATTGCTCAAAAGAAGTAAACCATCAGAGCTTGGAATTAGGAAAATTTAAATGCAGGCACTGTTGCTGTATGTAGATTTGCTGCCTATGTATACACTCTCATATTTATTTGGAGTGTGTATTAGGGTTTACCAAATGTTACACTCTATTCAGAGACCTTTATGATTTCAGGCCTACCTATCAGAAAAGGAATATGAAGAATTTACAGAGTGTTTGCCTTACTTATATTTCAAAATTAGAAATCCATGTGTTACTATGTTTACTGGTCTATAAAGACTACTAAATACTAATTTCAGACACAAATATTCATTTAAAAAGCTTAATACAAAAACATAATCTATTTTTATGACAAGCAATTATTTTCTGCACAAGGTTTTTTGATATTCAGTCCCAAGTCAATGAGAAAATTTTGAAACAAAATTTTCCAGAAAAAAAACAGTCTAAGGATGGCATTGCTTTCATCTTCATAATCACTGTCACACAGTAGGCAGATTATTGTTTCTTCTTTACATATTGAGAAACAGTTTCAGAAGATAAAACAATTTGCCTAATATCAGTAGCACAGCTCTGACTAAATTAGGTCTGTAGACAATTAGGATAGTATTCCAGTTACTTGATGCCATAGAATTTCCAAATATCAGGGATCCTATCTAAACCTTTTCTTTCATTCTTTCAATACTTCATGATTGAGCTTTTTCCAGTGTGTAGAAGATTCACATATAAATATTATTACTAATATTTTAAAACATTACTGAGTAATGGACTTTAGGTTTGTCTGTAAAAGTGCCTAAATATCTTAATATTGGCATTTTATATTGTTGTCAACACAGAAAACAAACTTTTATTCCAAACACATACTTCGGCCTGGATCTTGATGCTTCAGTTTTTCTCCACTGAATTTACATATGCTTTTATGTTTTCTCATATGCTCATATCTGTAATTTTAATAAATAATCAAAGGAGATATGTGAGCTGATTCTGAAGGTGTAGCTTTTAAAAATGATCCAAAGTGGCAAAAAGAAGTTGTCCTAACACCACAAAATTATTAACAATGCATAGGATTACTTTTAAATCCATAGTTATATTCCCAGGAATCAGTTCATTTATAATTTTTATCTGGTTAATTTCATAGGTTTTTGTATTTAAAATAGGCAAGTAAGTCAATGTGCTTTATAAGTGCTTTGTGTTACTGGAATGTCCTCTTTTAAGGAAAATTCCCTTATGGATTTCTTTGACCTGTTGCTTCTTATAATTCTGCATGTCAACTGGCTGCTGACTTCTAAAAGTTTTTTTTACATCAAGAAGATTGTGGAGCCCATGGGAACTTCCAAAGTGGAGTATTGAGTTTGGTATATAGCCTTTATTCAGAGGTCTCCTCTGGGTTTCCCAGGGTTGTGCTTTCTGTGGGAGTCTCTGAGTTGGCTTCTAGAATGGTACTGGATTCTGAAGACTCTAGTTGTGAACTGTCTCCATCAAGGACAATATCTTCAGGATTTGGTGGGGGTGGACAGAAGTCTTCATTGGGGCATATACTCTGGAAAATTGTTTCAGCCTGGCCAAGAATGAAGGAACAAAATAATTTAGATTAGACATCAGTTTAAAATATATGTGCATTTCAGGAACTATCTAAAAAAATTAAGTGGAACTCTTAAAATTTTCTTTCATGTAGTTATAATACTTGACCAGTATATATATGCATGATCTTCTAAAAAGTGGCTTTTTCACAATTCTATGGCTTTTCTCTTTCTTTTTTTGCATTGTTGGGGATTGACCCCAGAGCTTCATGCATGGTAGGCATACACTCTATCACCAAGGTACACCCCCCAGCCCTTCTCCCTCTATTTCTATATATCAATTCAGGTCTACCCTCCAAAGATGGAATCATTTGACCAAGTTCATTATTAGGCATTCAGACTGTTGAGAATATAAAAACATTCATTAGTATATACCAATGGAAATACAATCCACTGCCTCACTATCAGATCAGGATCCCTGCCATGCTCAGGAGCTTGCACTCTATTGTATTGGTAAAAAAGAGTCATTAAAGGTCTTAAGACATATGCTGATTAAAAAAAAAAAACTTTAAGGTTTTTCTGGATTTCATTTTTCTTCTTGATGTACACACAAGGTGAATGGTTAGACCAAGAGCTGAAAAACTATTGCCCACAAATCAAATCCAGACTGCTGCTTGGTTTCATATGTAAAGTTTTATTGGAACTCAGTCACATTCATTCATTTACCTATTGTCTATGGCTGCTTTTGCACTAATAATGGCAAAGTTGAGAAAGTAAAATAGAGACGTATGGGCTGCAAAACCTAACTTAACATCTGGACTCCTGCATCGGATGATTTTTTTAGGGATGTGTAGAAGGATAATAAACAAAAGCTTTTGAGTTTTGAAGTGGACCTGAAAGAAGGGACAAAGATAGGAAAATTATCTTTCCCTCTTGGATATACTTCAAGGCTATGTTTCTGGATAGGCTATTTACTAGATATTTTAAATATTTACTTGACATAATTGTATGTATTCAAGGTATTCCATGTAATGATATACACTGCATGATTTTCATAATCAAATTAATGAATGTAGCTACCATAGTATATGGATCACTAAACATCTGCTCTCTTGTCAAATTTCAAATAAACTATCCTGTCACTTGAGACAACATGGATAAATCTATAGAAATATTATGCTAAGTGATATAAGTTAGGCACCTGAAATACTGCATGGTCTCACAAATGAAATTGAAGAAAATCACATTCATAGAAACAGTGTAAAAGGGCTATTTTCAGGGACTGAGGGTAGGGGAAATGGGGAGATTTTGGTCACAGGATACAAATTTTCAGTTACAAAATGAGTGAGATCGAGTATCTAATGTCTAGTATGGTGATTTTTAATTAGTAATACTGTATTGTTTACTGTGGACATACTGAAATTAAATTTTAGAGATATGTGCTTTGTTCTCCACCCTAGGAACTCACCCTATGCCTCTGCTGGAGACATTTAGCCCCTTCTGCAGAAGGAAGACCTAGATCAGATTCCTCCTTCACATTTCAGTTCTCCTAAAATGGTCTTTTTATCTCATATCCCTATCTTGTCTGTCTGTAGATATTCTCTATTCCCTTTACTCCCTACATGCAAACAACTGCCAAATCTGGGCAATTTCATTTTCTATTTCTTGATTCTATTTGCTCTATCCCCAATGACATAGTTTAGGCATGCACCATCTTGCACAGCAAGTACAATTCCAACAGTTTCTGAACCGAGCTAGTCTCCTTGCCTCTAGAGTTTTCCCATGTATTCCACCTCTATAACACTCTCAGAAGGGTCTATGGGAGATAAAATTCTGTTTTTCTATGTTTTTTCTTCAATGACTCCCCATTACTAATGGTAAGTTATAAGATCCCTAGTATGGCATATAAACTCTTCAGGCCTACTTTCTGGTCTTAATCTCCCATTTCTTCCAACCTCTACCTCTCAGATGTTTGGCTTTACTTATACCTTTACCAGTACTTCCTCAAACATACCACGATGTTTATATCCTGGGCTGGTGCAGATGCTACTCTTTTCACCCAGACTATTTCAATTCTGTTGTCTTTGATAGTGATGGAGAATTGCTACACATCTATTAAATCCCTCTCTGTAAGGTTATCATTACTCCTATACCCGCCCCCTTTTGGTAGTACTACCGATTGAACCCAGGGCCTCACAAGTTAGTACTCTACCACTGAATTGCATGCACAGCCATCCTATACACACTTTTAACTTGTGGATGTTAAATACAGTTCATTTTATAATATCAGTGTATTTTTAAGTCATAAGCTGGTAAATAGGAAGACAAGGGAGTCAGGTCTACATATTGAACATACACATTTACAAACTTTTCAACTGCTAAAATGAAGCATTTTGTTAGAAAGAAAAAGGGAAAAAAGGAAAAAAATCTGCAGGGGTTTATTTTTTTAATTTTTAAAAATATTTTTTTTAGTTGTAGGTGGACACAATACCTTTTATTTTATTTATGTAGTGCTGAGAATCAAACCCAGGGCCTCACATGAGAGACGAGCACTCTACTGCTGAGCCCCAGCCACAGAACAGGGGTTTATGTTTTTAAATGGGCAAAACCTAGGTGATGTTCTGAGAACTTTTAGAAATAACATTCTCCATTTAGAAAATAGAAATCACAATTAGTGACTGAGATAGGCTCATGGGAGATGTACTGGAATCAGAATGTAGTTTATCTGAATAAACTGTTTATAAATATTATTGATGCTCTTTAAAGTAGGCATTATTATATTTCTCCCCAAACGGATATTTGAGTGCAAATGCTATGTAACAAATGTAAAACTACTTACATTTAATAGCATATAATGATTAGTACCCAAACTGGCATTATAGTGTTCTCTAATTTGATAATATTTACCCCCTGAATATTATCTTCTTGGAAGGCAAATTATCTCACAATAAAACTATCCCTTAACTATAATCTTATAGCATGTAGTAATTTAGATCACATTAGCACTTGTATTATAAGCTCTTACTTAAAATGTCTGATATTTTGGCTTAAAAAATTAAAGCTTATTGCTGGGTACAATAACATATGCCTGGGATCCCAGCAACTTGGGAGGCTGAGGCAGGAGGATCACAGGCTTGAGTCTAGCCGGGGCAACTTAGGGAGACCCTGTATTAAAAGATGAAAAAGACTATAGAGATATAATTGGTGGTAGAATATCCTGAGTTCTATCATTAGTATTACCACCCTCCAAAATTAAAGTTTATTCAAGGGTAAAAACAACCTAAGTAACCTGGTTAAAAACTTATTGGCAATTTCTGCTTGCAATAAATTGGGCCACCAAAGTAAAAACTACTTGATCAGTTTATACCACAAATGTAGATATTGAGCCATCTTAAATTCCTATTATAGTAATAAAATACAAAGAAGAGAGTTGTGACTTCCTGCTTTGGTTTGACATTACTGGCTAAATATGATTTTCCAACATCACCATTAGACTCTAAAGGTGAGGCACAAATATTTTTTTGCAAAAAACTATAAATGTCTGAATTGTGGTCATTTTTCATAGCCTTGCTGCTATGACTAAAAATTAGACTACATGCTCAATGAGGCCACTGGCTACTAAATATTCCTGCTACTGGTGGGAATGAAATTAGACCCTGCCATATCTGGTCTCAAAACAATGTTAAATTATCCATTTATTAATAGAAAGATGTGCCAAATCTTTCTGAGAAAAGTTTAGACTTGTGCCTGGAAAAATATTTGTTTATTTTTTCTTTCCTGTCAAAGGCAGAAAAGTGTATTAGTTTAGGCAAATGAATTTTCTACAGTTCACTTCTGGCAGCTTGTCTCAGCCTGTACCTCCATAGCCTTGCCCAGGAGCACTATGATTAACTTCCACTGGTACTTACCATACCCCTCAGCAGCTATAATAGTAGATCTCGAGACAAAGGCTTGTGTCAATGTAGTAATAGAATCATGGTAACTGTAAGAAGCCATGTTATCATTCTTTTCCAAGATTAAAAAAACTGCATTAAGACCATTGTAAAATTACATGTTGTTTGCTTTTACTAGCTATATCTTTCTTGAAAAGATAGGAAAAAATGCTTACGTATCTCAAAATAACAGACTGATGGACCAACTATTTAAATTAGAAACAATTTTTTTAAATACTGAGATTATAAATTCATTTTTTAAAATATTTTTTAGTTGTAAATGGACCACAATATCTTTATTTATTTATTTTTATGGGGTGTTGAGGATAAAACCCAGTGCCTCACACATGCGAGGCAAGCACTCTACCACTGAGCTACAGCCCCAGCCCCTATACATTCATTTTTATGAACATGTATTTTAAACATCTTCTATCCATATTGCCATAGTGGAACTCATAAATCACCTCTCATAATTCATCAGTATACTCAATGTAGTGAAAATACTTGATAAATTATATTTAAAGTTGCTTTGCAGTTCACAGAAAAATGTTTAGCTGGCCATAGGATGCACCCCTATAATCTCAGCAACATGGTAGGCTGAGGAAGGAGGATCACAAGTTTGAGGCCAGCCTGTGTAATTTAGCACGACTCTCAAAGACTCTTAGCAAGAAAATATCTCAAAAAAAAAAAAATTCAGGCTCAAATGCAGAGATGGTATTAAATGATGGTACCAAATTTGATGGTATTAAATTTTAAGTCTCTTTTCTTGGGGGCGGGGAACTCACTTAATACAAAACTGAGAAATACCAACATCCTTACCTGTTTGACTGCATTATCATTTCCTAAACCACCATCTGGTCCAGAGCAGACATAAACATTGGATGGTACATTATAACAGTTCCTGTTGATGTCGGAAGAATCTCTCATATTGAAATAGAGAGCCCACAGAATTCTTGGCTTTTCAACTTCTTCATTTTCTAAATGTAAAAATGAATTTTATTTATATTATAAAACACATTGCACCTGTTGATTACTACACTATGCAGCCAATTACCAAGAAGGCCATGACTAGACATGGTATTAAATCAGAGTTTTGTATATAAACAATTAGTAAATGTACAAACTCTTATATAAATGCATATTTCAAGCAATGATGGCTTTTCAACCTAAGACAAGTTACATTTTTAAAAATTATTTTGATTAGTAAGTTAATCTGATATAGTGCCATGCTCCTTTGGACTTATATCTTCTCATTAGCATTAGTGTTTATGCTCATATTCATTCTTAAAGTATCCCTATGAAGTGAAAAGATAATAAAAATGGACTTTCGTTTTCAATAGACAATCTAACTTACATAAATCTAAGTATGTAATCTAATTATAAATTAAATTATATAGTAACTTAATAGTATCTCCAGAATAAATAAATCCACAGAAATAGGAATCAGAG
Organism: Marmota marmota marmota; assembly: GCF_001458135.2. Taxonomy (NCBI): domain Eukaryota; kingdom Metazoa; phylum Chordata; class Mammalia; order Rodentia; family Sciuridae; genus Marmota; species Marmota marmota. The sequence goes on along the minus strand of NW_026000305.1, from coordinate 1,876,654 downwards.
GTTATTTAGGGCTGAAGGATGCGGAGGTAAATGGAGAGCAAATGCTGATAGATATGGAGTTTCTTGGC
>NW_026000305.1:1858816-1876567 GCF_001458135.2 Marmota marmota marmota | reverse complement strand
CTGACATTCTAAAATTGAATGTTGATGTTTGGACAATTTTGTAAATTTTTTTAAATATTTATTTTTTAATTGTAGTTGGACACAATACCTTTATTTATTTTTATGTGGTGCTGAGGATCGAACCCAGGGCCCTGCAAGAGCTAGGCAAGTGCTCTACTGCTATCAAGCTTGAGGCAAGTGCTCTATTACAGCCCCTATAAATATATTTTTAAAACTTGAATTTTACTCTTTAAATAGGTAAATAATATGGCACATATCACAATAAATCTATTATTAACAATGGTATGCACAGGATTAAAATTTTGATAGAACTCACATTCTAATAGTTTGCCATATTGGAACATAAAATTAACAACAAAAAAGTAACAAAAATGAGGTCATGAAATGGAATAGTATTTTGAGCACACAGCCTCTCATTGTTAATACAGAGTGTCTATTTTGCATGTTAGGCATTGACATAGGAGCTGGGTATACACAGATGAGCTAGAATTAGTCCTTACCCGCCTCCTTTTTAATTTTCCCTAACACAGAGCCTAGCACACAACAGACAATAAATGAGTTGGATTGATTTTGACCCCGTTTTCAAGTATAATTAAAGTACAATGTGCTTATTAAAAGCCCAACCTGGTTAACCTCAATTTCTAAAGCTCATTTGTTACTATCTTGATGATCATTTCTCTGCCTTTATTCTTTAAAAATGTTATAATTAAATTTTCCAGGGTTGGAGAAAATGTATTGTTGTTAATATATCTATTGACTATAGAGTTTTCTCTAGCCCGAGTCTGAATAAAAATTCAAATTCAGTACAATGATAATAATGGATGTTTATAAAGATTACTCAAGTCTATGAGGCACTTTAAGAATCAATGTTAAATTGTTAATCAATGTAGAGAAATTTTGAGCTAACTGCAGTATTCAATTAACAAGAATGCCCTATTCCCGAATTCAAGATAAGTAGGATTTGATTATATTTAATTTAATATATCTGCACTGTAAGAACATTAAATATGTTATTTTTATTTTTCTAGTTCATCCTAAATAATCCACAATTATGAGTGTGACAAGATAAATAAACCAAGTAGAAGAAGTGATCTTTTTAGGTATCACTGAAATGCAAACATCTTTTAGTATAACTTTATGTAGGCACACATTAGATGTTAAAACCTATTTTTTGACAAAACAAAACAAAACAAAAAACATAGGACTGGTATTTCAGAGCTAAAAACAGAACTTTTTTATAAATTGATGAGTTTAGTTTCATTAAATCGTATGAGAAGATACTTACACATACTGCTTAGGATTCATGAAACCAGACTTGGGGAGCATTGCAGAGAAATGGGCTAAGGAATGGAAACTCTTATATTGCCCAGCCCATTTCTAAGCATATGCTAGGAGAGAATATCTTGTATTTCATGAAAATTCCAGCTCAGGTCAGGGTATTTATTGAATATTAGTTGGGGGAAATGAATAATCCAATAGATTACGGAAAAGAAATCTCACAGGTTAAGGCTTTGAAAATAAACCATGTAGAGAGGGAAAAGTTGACACAGGCTGAAGAAAAATGCTCTAGAAACAAGGGAGCTATCAAGCTTTGACCTTAAAACCTTCGAAGATACATATAATTTCTTCATCTTTCTTTGAAGTCAGCTGAAAGGCAGAGAGATAGCTGGGAAAATAACATGCAGTTGTGAAGTATACAATTGTCAGAAAATATTAAAGCAGCTGAGCTTTGGTTGGGAAATGCTTCACAGGTTGCCAGTAGCAGAAATGTTTTTTTCCAGTAGCTCACTTCATTCAATTAGATAGTGTAAAGACTAAAGAAGTAATCGGAAAGTTAGAATAGATCTTGAACAAATTAAAATCAAGTGAATCCTGAATAAAAGCAAGAACAAAAATAACTTTGGTAAATTGAATAAAAACAAGAAATGATGTACAGTTGCACACCATGTGTAAGGAGTAAGTCAACCATTTTAGGTAAGTTGTTTTCATCCACTGGCAGAATAGCCCTTGATTGAGTCTGAATGGAACACATATAAAAATGCAATTAAGACATTTGTTTTCACAACCCAACAAGTACTTAAATCCCTTTATCAGTCACCAACTTCAAATTACACCTATAAGGGGAATTCACAGAACGTGTTGCTCTTTGAGATAAAAATGAATGAAATGGAATGTGGTAACTCCACAAGCCATGTACAGTGGAGGGAAAAGAGAAAGAAGATGGTGCAGTGATGACACTACATTTTAGACATTTCAAAATACACTACTGAATGAAAGTCTTGCTTTAATGTGTATTGAAAATATCAATTTTCCTGGTAAAAGAAGAAAACTCTCAGAATAGTTTTACCAGTGAGACTGGTAAGTATATATTGTTCACTTTCTAATTCTCTTTCAGTGCTTTGAATGATATTCTATAGTCTGGAAGAATTAATGTACAATGAATGGTGAACAATCATCCCATTTTCTCACCTGCAGAATCAGGTTAATTAAGCAAAAAGCATTTGGTATACTTTTTGGGACTAAGAATTAGAGAAGGGTGAGTGCATGCAGAACTATGCAACAGCATACCCCATTATTTCGTACAAATATAATTAACCAATAAAAATATGGAAAAAGAAAATAAAAAGCAGAGAAGGGTTTCAAGATTCCTGATGTTGTTACAGAAGGTTAGTAAATAGGGCTCTTGAAAGTATTTTGAGCCAGAGTTTATCTCAAGGGCCTTGGCTGACAGGTATAAAGTGAAAGGGCAAGAAAGAGAGGGAATACCTACAGAACTCTACTGGAATTTTTCAGAAACATTGCCAAAGAAGTACTGTATTTGAAAAGAGAATATTATGTTTTCCAAGAAATGAGCTTCCCTGCAAGGTGACCAAACTGACTTTCATAAAGGATTACAATGCACAGCACCATACAGAATGTAGAACTCAGAGAAAAATAAAATGAAATAAGTCCAAATAATGTTATTCCTTTCGTCTATATTTTAACAAAATATTTACAATACTCTAAAGCATAAGGTTTCACATGATTGTCAAATAATCAAAACATAATAAAAGCTATCAATCTGTGAAAATATGGGATTTTGCTACAGGGAAGAATGTGCTTTAATGCATTAAAAGTTCATATTGCTCATAAAGTTCATTCTTCCTCATTTAGGCAGGAAAATGAATTGAGTTCTCTTCTGCAGGTGACTTTGCCTCTTTGACCTGCCATGGCCCAGTGCTCACTTTATCTGGTGATTCATTTTCAATAACTCCAACAGTATTTGTTCTGACATTTTAATTAAAATATGACCACTACCTCATCCTGATGATAAAAAGGCCTATGTGTCAGTGAAAACTAGCTTTTCAGTGCCTCGGTGCACCTGAGGACCTCTCTGAGCACATAGTTCTTACTAAAGAATTTCACTCAGCTTCTAAACAATACATCATTTCAAAATAGGATCACTTTAACCATTAAGATTAATGTTCAAAAATCTAAAATGGCCAGAGGATGCTATGTAAAGAACAAATAATGTTCCCCAGCTTGATTTTTTTAAACAAAAAATTAAATGCATTTAAGAAGAGAAATGATACAAGATTCAAATTTACTGTTCTATTTGACACTATCATAGAATGAAAGTATAACAGAAACATGAAAAATTTTAGAAATGACAAAGAAAGGGTTTTTGTAAGTAAGGGGCAGATGTAGTTAGAATCAAAAGATAAATTTTAACTCCATATTATGTTTAGGAATATTACCATGTATCATAACTCTAAAATCAAACTTTTAACAATGAACCAACTATTTATATGATATTTTCAGATGAAGAAAATAAGACATAAATTAAATTCTAAAGTTTTTAGATTGGAGTACATTATTCAAGAAGCACACAAAGAATTTAATTATATTAATACAAGTTCCTGAAAACGGAACAATTTGTTTTCTTATGTAAATATAAACATTCCTTGCTGAATAAACAGGGAGCTGAATAAAAGTTAAGATTCCATGTCTGCATTAAGAAAAGCAACATACACAGGAGATAAGCTAAAACAAAAAAGAACATATGAGTAAAAAATGGTTGTGTGTACAAATGTAACATTCAAAGAAAATGATATATGAATTAATTGAAGAAAGTGAGCAAGACTCAGGTGGGAATACAAACACTAAAATGAAAATCGCCTTTCATAAATGAAGAACATTCATCAGGCTACTTTTTGATCACTTACACACAAAATATGCAACATTTCCTCCATTCACACTACAAGAGTTACTCTATTATGGGGAGAAAAAAGTTTTAAAAATCATGGTGGAAAAACATTTTTTCACAATAAATAAGAAGTATGGGGGCTGGGGTTGTGGCTCAGCAGTAAAGTGCTCGCCTAGCACGTGCAAGTCCCTGGGTTCGATCCTCAGCACCACATAAAAATAAAGATATTGTATCCAACTATAACTCAAAAAAATTTTAAAAATTTAGAAAAAAAGAAGTATGTACACATTTGAGGACTAACCATTCATCACATCAGTAGCATACTACGCAGTAAAAGAAAATTATTAATTAGGATGGAGGTCTATGTTTGCCAATTAATATTTGAATCTTCTGTCAGTTGAATCAACATCAAAGAAGGTAACTTTACCTGATAAAGGAATATATGCTCTTTAAAAAAAACTAATATAAAGAAAATTATAAAAAAAAATTGCCCATAATTCTACCAAAATTACTTGAGAAATTTCCTGATAGTCTTTTTCATGCATGTGAGAATGTATGCATGTAAAGTATACACTGGCATTTAATTATATATATTTTTGTGTATGTTTGTAATGTACATTTTTCCATTAACATTAGAGACTATTTCCCCATGTTTAAGAAGACAATGTATTCAAATCTCTTAGTAAAACATGTGAGAGTTGTTGCTGAATACATCATATTTCAGTTCAGGTTGTAAAAGCCTTCATGAGAGGAGCTGGGATTGTGGCTCAGCGGTAGAGTACGAAGCCCTGGTTTCGACCCTCAGCATCACATAAAATAAATAAATAAAATAAAGGTATTGTGTCAACTACAACTAAAAAATATTTATTAAAAAAAGGCTTCATGAGATATCTAAGAGGATTATTATAGTTACTTTATCTTTCTATCATGAATCATGGTTTCTTACCTATCCCTGTTTCTGTATATGGAGTAAACAATTTCTCCACAACTGCTTCTAAATCTTCTCTTGCTGTTTTAGAAGATGTACAAGTCAAATGAACCAAATCTGTAAAGAAAAATAATATTTTGACTTACTGTTTATCATACTCCATTGCATTCATATTCAAGGCCACATGCTGGTATCATGGGCAACAGGGAGCTGAATAAAAGTTAAGGTTCCTACCTGCAATAAGTTGATAATCTAGTGATAAGGAGACATAAAATGCATATTATGCTACATATATTAATAAAATATGTATTAAGTAATAGATTGAAAAATTACACTAAGATTTAAGGAGAAGTAGAAGTTGAGGTTAATTTTGTACACAGTAGAAAAGTTTAGGAAATAACATTCACAGAAAAGTGCCTAAATTATCCTTATAAAATTCATAAAAACGATGGATAAAGAAACAAAATAATTGGAACAAAAAGACCAAAAATAAAATATTAATTTATCTAAGAAAACACACTTTCTATCCTTAAGACAAAAGAATCCATTTATACAGAGTTTACTGATAATTAAAAACAAATCATATATTTATTATAGTGTTTTCAAAAAATTTTAGAGAGAACATTATTGGCTTACTTTGCATCATACACACACGTACAAACATATACTTGTCATACACACATATACTTTCATACACATATGAAATGGCATAGATGAAAACAGCACATATATTTTTAGGAATCCCAAATCACTTTTCTTTTGCATTTATAAATTCATGGAACCTGGACCTTGAACCTGGACCCGATCAGGTTAGAGAATATCATACAAAAAAAGACCCTTCATAGAAACAAAAAAACTGTAGCTAAATTCAGTTAGAATATCTAAAGGTATATGCACAAAGTTGGATAAGATTTCTATATACTGGAAGAAAGGACTGATTAAAGAGATCTCTAAATGAGATCTCTTTTGGAAAGGGCTTGCTTGGGGTAGGATAAAATAATGGCAGAAAGAATATATTCTAGAAGACAGAATGCTAAGAAATTCCTATTCCACCAATAGAAAGGTATACCCACCTTTTCTCCAAGAGTATAGGAAATTTTTATTCCTGGTAAAGATGGTTCAAGACTTACTGTTTATCATACTCCATGATAATTTTATCATGGAAGCCAATATCAGAATAGGAGTCTTATTATCAAAATTCATTTCATATTTAACTTATCTATAATATCTAATAATAAACAGAGGGATTTTTAATAACTATATGAGCTAAAATTGAATTTTGTAGTCCCCCTTCCACCCAGCTCATCAAGCAATGTGATATTCATGGATAGTTTCTGAATTATGTATGGTTTAATAAAACATTTACCTTAATTAAGGATTATTTTTACATGAATTTAACAATGATTCACATAGATTCTGGGATTTTTTAAAAAAAATTTTTAGTTGTCAATGGACCTTTATTTTATTTATTGATACATGGTGCTGAGAATCAAACCCATTGCCTCACACATGCTAGGCAAGTGCTCTGCCACTGAACCATAACCCCCCACCCAAGTTCTGGACTATTTTAAGACGTAAATTATTTCAAAAGTAAAATAAACTTCACAACAATATTCTTATCAATTTAATTTTTTGAATCCTGTTTCATGTTGGTGGGTATCATGAAATTAACAGGGTATGCAATTATAAAGGTCAGAAATTCCTGATAATATATGTGAGAATGACTATTCTGTCCCTCTCATCACACAGTCTCACAATGCTCATGTCAAAGTTCTCAATTTTCCAGTTCTTTCATATTTAATTAATATTAACTAGGAAAAAAGCAGACGTAGATGAATGCAAACAAGATAATATATTTTGAAAAGTAACTTAGTGGCTAAATTATTGGCTCCATTAAACAAGATATGTATTTTAAATAATGTTAAGTATATTCTTGTTTCCCAACAATGTAACAGCTCGGTTCAAGTAATGCTTGCAAAAATTTCTAGTATTCAAGTCAGAATAACATCTTGTACTTAATTAATTTCATAGCAATTCTTAAAAAGACAAAGACATTCATAACCTGAACTTTAATGTCTGTACTTTGACTCCATTTAGATGCTACATTATCAGTTGATCTATAACATTTAAGGCATAAACAACTATATTTTCCTCAATACACTTTCTAATTTTCCCATTACCTGTCACATACTTTTACAGGTTGCTCTGAACCCATTTTCGTTATTTTCAAATCACAGATTGTGGACTGTGTTATCTTTAGAATTATTTTGAAAATTGGACTATTAATCTTTGTAAATCCTTTTCAGCAGCAAGCTGTAAGGACCAATTTTCTTGTTCTGCCAAATAGAACTTTTATTTATAGTGGGTGTTCAGTAAGTGTTTGGTGCTAATGATAATTTGGATCCTTGTTATGGAAAAGCATTACATACTCACATGCTTGAACAGACGTGCATGCACACATAAATCATCTATACATACACATGCGTGAGGAAGATCTGACTACTTTCTTACAAGAAATGTAGAATATTATCTACCAGGATAGACACAAGGAAATTACCAAGAGATCAATCTCAAATCAAATATGCCTGAGAAATGTTCATAGATAAATAAGATATACCTGTAAAATGCTCAAAAGAATTTGAAGAATTGACCATATCGCTAACAGACATGTGTAACTATTCTACACTATTTAAGCATGTTATAAGTGGGATTTCATTTCACTTGTGCATCAGCATTTATCATAGTTCTATAGGTGAGAAAACAGATGGACAATGGAGTGCAGGCGATTTCCCAATGTCATGAAATTAATAAAAGAACGAGCTGGGACTAAGAGCTGGAATTCAAGCCCAGGTGGTCAGTCTGCAGAGTGCCTGTCCTTGGACACTAAAAGACATTTGTGATTGTCATAATGGCCTACAGAAGGCAGAGCCAAGTCATTTAAGTCAGCAGTCTTCAAACTGGCATGTGCACAAGAATACACAAGGACTTTTGGCAAGGTATAATAACTACAAGGGAATCATTTTCCAGATGTTGAACTTCACCTCTTTCCACTTCATTAAGAAATAATACATCAACAAATTTTACTTTTGGTGTTGAATATTTATAAAAATGTAATACATTAGGACATTGATTATTTTTGCAAATAATAATTATATGATCCAAAATTTTTAATATTTAAAAACTTACTACACCAAAAAGTTTCTAAAACTCCTTTTATTTTTTTTAAATTGATTATTGTGGATATCAAATAACCTTGCTACTCAGATTCCATGAATACATTTAAAAGAACATTATTACAGTTTTACTACTACAAATAGATATTTATAATGTTAGAATTTATTTATAAATTTATACTCTGCAATTATACTCTGCAGTTATTTGAGCCTTCTGAAGAAAAATTGTATATGTGAACTTAAAAGTATTCAAGGGGTACATGAGCAAAAAGTCTGAACACCTTGGGCCCATGGTAAATTCAAAACTAAACCTGGAGAATATATTGTCATGTTTTGAATAACATTAACTCTCTATGTGAAATACTTCTTTACATCCTGTGTCATCTCCACAGACTTAATTTGCTCAAAGGCAAACAACAAGCACAAATTAGATCAGATGGGCAAACACATTCCTAAAAGTGTTACATTTCATTAACACCAACTGACAATTATTACTAAGACTGTGGCATATGCAGCAGAAGAGGAAACATTTCCCACAGGTGTCATGCGATCTTATAACTGACACAAAAATTAAATCTTAACTCTACCTTTTATAAACCATGCTCCTTTTACTTCGTTTAGAAAGCACTTAAAGGCATACTGGGCTAAAGAAATATAACACAATATATTCTCTATCAAAATTCCTATACTGGTAATACACTTAGATTTTGTATAGGCATTTAAGAAACATTAGTTCAAAATAAGCTTATTTCCTAAATGTAAGAGTAATTCTTGAAAAACTTTGATGAATGGAATGTCAGTTACAATCAGCATCATAAGAAAAAAAAAAAAGAGGATCTGAAAGGGAGAAGTCAGAAATCACTTGACACAAAGCTAGAAATAATAACATATTTTCAGATCTCCAAAACCTGGTTTGGAATACTGATCTATACCACAGGTTATTGTTTTGAAACATATGATAAATGAGATGTCTACTCAGAATTAGAAAAATGTGCATATTTTTAAAAATTTGTTCTTTTTAGGTATACATGACAGTAGAGTGTATTTTGACATATTATACATACATGGAGCATAACTTATTCTAAATAGGATCCTGTTCTTGCAGTTGGACATGATGTGGAGTTTCACTGGTCATGTATTCAAATATGAACATAGAAAAGTTATATCCTCTTCATTCTACTATCTTTTCTTTTATTTTTTTTAATTTTGTATAATTTTTATTGTTTTACATTTGTTAAAGTATGCTGAAGGACATTGGATGTACTCTAATGTTCTGAATGTTCTACAATAGCTTGAAAACAATGGCTATTCTGGGGCTGTTGGATGGAGTACTCTATAAACACCAATTAGATCAAGTTGATAAATAGTGCCATTCTGGTCATCTATATTCTTACTGATTTTCTACTGCCTTGATCCATCAGTTACTGACAAACAAATATTCAAGTCTTCAACTGTATTTAAGAATTTTTCTCCCTTCAGTCCTATCAGTTTTTAATCTTGTATATTTTATTTTTTTTAATTTTTTTTATTGGTTGTTCAAAACATTATAAAGCTCTTGACATATCATATTTCATACATTAGATTCAAGTTGGTTATGAACTCCCAATTTTACCCCAAATACAGATTGCAGAATCACATCGGTTACACATCCCCTCCCTTTCCTACATTCCCTTTTGTTTAATCCAATTATATGAGCATATTTAAAAGTAACAAGCCTAATGTACAGTAGCAAAGCTATATAGTATAGGATGAATATGTGGGTCTGGTTTTACTTCTGCTCTCCAGAAACACTTGGTTAAGTGAGTTTCTCTCTCTGACCTCAGTGTCTTCATGACTAAACAGAAGGTACAAAATTAGTTTTATCAAAAGGCCTCTAATAGTCTAAAATTTTATGAAGCCAACTTCTTATTATAACCATGATTTTTTCAGTGATGACAGATTTTAAACCAAAAACTAATGGTGTTAACAAATGGCTATAAAACCTAAGTAAATGATCACTGAGAAAGAAAAGAATTCCATTCTTCAAGCTTCTGAGGTAATCACAAACAGCAGTCATTCACTCTATACAATAGGCAAAATTGTTCCAAATGCTTTGAAAGAATCTTGATGTAAAGGTAGTTAACAATTGTGTTTTGTTGTACAACCTAACTAGAAAACATAATTTATGTATATTTGTATGGCTCATAAGTTATCTTTTATATATGCATAAAGGTGAAATATAAGTCATGTCATAAAGTACAAGCAAGAATACAATAGAGTCAATAAGATAAAAAAGGTTAGAAAGCCCATTTTCCTTAAGGTACCAACTGAGGAACTAAATGGTATATGACACACAATTTGTTTTTCTAACCCAACCATGGAAAAAAATTACGGAGTTAAACTGTACTTTAATAGCAGAATTTAAGGAAAAAAATCTCTAGAATACCAACTTAAGATCATGAGGAAAAATCAGACAACTTATAGAAAAAAAGGCACAGTAAATTGCTTTAAATCATTATCGAAACTCAATTTTATAGTAGTAAAAGCAGAAAAGAGTATGTATATCAGTTCCAAAAAGGATTCTATAATATTCATTATTTTATATACATAATATTCATATTATATATTAAAATATATAATCATATCATAAATAACTTCCTCTCATATCAGATTGAAATTGATTAAAACAGCTGTTACTTACTGATTAGTATGTACTTAAATATTCCAAAGTGTCTAGAATATGAAGTATAAAGTACATGAACTTGAATGTCAAGTACAAGGGCTACAGAGATGTTTTGTTTATGCGCAAATGATTTTAAAGGAAAACAACCTTTAGGCAAACTATCCAAAAGAAAGAAGGGAAAAGAACTCAAATTAACAAACTTTGAGATGAAAAGGGATATATCACCAGAGACACTACTGCAATCCAGAGAATCATCAGAAACTATTTTGAAAATTTATAATACAATAAGCTATAAAATCTTCAAGATATGGAAGTATTTACCGGGCATGGTGGCACACACCTGTAATCCCAACAGCTTGGGAGGCTGAGGCAGGAGAATTGCAAGTTCAGAGCCAGCCTCAGCAACTTAGTGAGGCCCTAAGTAACTCAATGAGACCCTGTCTCTAAGAAAAATATATTAAAAAAAAAGGTCTAGGGATATGGCTCAGTGGTAAAGTGCCCCTGGGTTAAATCCCTGACATCCCCCCCCAAAAGAAGGAGAAATTCCTAGAAACATATGACCTCCCCAAATTGAACTAAGATACAGAAAACTTAAACAAAATACTTGTAATACCTGTATTTTGATACACACTATCCAAACTCTCTCTACTTCTCCTCTCCTTCAACCCTTCCCAACCTCTAGCAATCACTATTATGGATTCGGATCAACTTTTTTTTAGCTTCCACTTATGACACTTATGCAGTGTCTTTCTGTGTCTGACTTATCACACTTAACATAATGTCTTCAAGTTCCATCCATTTTCTGCAAATTATAGGATATTATTATTTTATGGCTGAAAATATTTCCTTATGTATGTGTAGTATATTGTCTTTACCCATTCATCCACTAATGGATGTCTAGGTTGATTTCATGTTTTAGATACTGTGAACAGTACAGCAATAAATGAAGTTGTATAGGTTATATCTTTGATTTACTAATTTCATTTCCTTATATATCTAGAAATAGGATAGTTGAATCATATAGATCTACCGTTTGTTTTTTGAGGAACCTCCATATTGTTCTCCATAATGACTGTACAATATACAGTTCCAATGCTGAATAAGAGTTCCCTTTTTTCCACATGCACAAAAGCATTTGGTACTTCTTGTCTTTTTGATAAAAGCCATTCAAACTGGGATGAGATGGTATGTTACTGTGGCTTTGATTTGCATTTCCTTGATGGCTAATTATGTTGAAAATTTTTCATAAATTTTTTGGGAACTAAGAGGGTAGCTCAGTGGTAAAGTGTTAGCATAGCATTCTTGAGGCTCTGGGTTTAATCTCAAGCATTACAAACAAAAACAAAAGCAACCAAATATCTGAATTTCTTCTTTTGAGAAGTACCTACTCATATCAATTGCCCAGTTTGAAATTGAATTGTTTTTTGTTAGTGGGTTTTTAATTCCTTATATATTCTGGATATTAATTTCTGCTGCAGACATCTGTTACACGAGCTGGATGTCTGCTTTTAGAATGATTTAAAAAAAATAATGAAGGGCAATCTTTGGCTCAGCCCACTAATATGTCTCTAGGGGCTTCCATTCATTTGCTACAACATACTCCTATGACTCTTCCAGTTTCTACTCTGCATTTAGTTTTAAAGTAAAAACTAACATTTAATAAGTACTTGTAAGTGCCATGACCTGTTCATATTAATTTGATCCTGATAACAATCCTGAGGTAAATACTATCATAATCCTTATTATATACATAGGGATGCTGAGGAGGATGCTGAAGGATTAAGTAATCTGCATAAGATCAGTCAAGTAGTAAGTAAAAGCTGGAATTTTAAACAGGCCTGTTTACCACTATAAAATAGCATATTAATACATATCTCCTCTGTTAACTGAACTATTTATTTGCCTTGCAAGTTCTTTTCATATACACAATTCCCTATGATATGAGGGTAGGATTTCCTAAGAGTTTTACAAATTCCAAATCAAGCTAAATTTAAAGCAATGCAACATCAGTGAAAAGTTGTTAGAGACTAAACAGTCAAAGTGACTATAAACAATCAAGGTACTTTAATGTCTTAAGTATATTATTGGTCACACACTTAAGACTATGTGGCAGCATTTGCACAGCATGGGATAAAGAATAAAAAGTCTACAAAGTCCCAGTGACTCAAAGGCTGAGGCAGGAGGATTGCAAATTCAAAGCTAGCTTCAGCAACTTATTTAGGGCCTAAGCAAATTATCAAGACCCTATCTCAAAATAAAACACAAAAAGTGCTGGGGATGTGACTCAGTGGTTAAGCACCCCTGGGTTCAATCATTGGTACCCCGCTAAAAGTATATAAAGTGTGATTTTAAAAAGAAAAAATTACAATTGTTGAAAGGTAGGAAACTCCAAGAGAATTACACATTGCATCTTATTGTATGATGCCTAACATATAAGATCCTCTTTCACAAAGACTATGAAATAAATTTTGTGTATTATACTCTATTAAATGTGACACAGTGAATAACAAGTACCACAGTACAGGTGAACCCTGAATTATACAGTAAACTGTCTTAAATTTCTACCCTGTTTTCAATGAGAAGACAAAAAAGATGCTGATTTAAGAATGTGCTAATTTGAGAAACATGTAATGAACAGAGACAAAGACAAACTGAGTGTCAGAATTAGTCAATATCTGAGTTCTTAGTATGTGCTCAGAAAGAATAACATGTAAAACTCTCACTAGCTAAGAGCAGAAGAACTATAACAAAGTTAAATGCTCTCATTTTCTCATATTTATTTAAGTGGGAAAATAACTTCAAAATCAGTAACATTTTAAAAGGAAAATACATCTTTACCTATAGATTGGTATGGTTAAAAAAATGAACTATGCTAAATCAGACATGAATGAAATCCAGTATGATCCAGCAATCCAACTTCTGGATATGTAGCCAAAAGAATTGAAATAACTCCATTGGAAGGGACATCTATAACCCTGTTAATGTGGCACTATTCACAATAGCCAAAACATGAAAGCAATGTGTCTATCAATAGATGAATGGATAAAGAAAATATGGTTGAGTTTGGGGCATAGTTCATTGAGAGAGAACAATTACTTAGGATGCTTGGGGTCCTGGGATCATTTCCCAAAACTACAAAAACAACAACAAAGATAGATGGTTTAGGTGAAAATATGGTATACAGACACAGATACACACACACACACACACACACACACACAAATATAAAAATAGCCTTAAAAAGAAGGACATTTTGTCATCCAAAACAGAATGGATGGAATTTGAACATAATAGGCTAAATGAAATGGTCCAGGTACAAAAAGACCAATACTGAATAATCTGATTATATGTGGAATATAAAACATTTAACCTGGGCTACGGTTGTAGCTCAGTGGTAGAGCACTGGCCTAGCATGTGTGAGGCACCGAGTTTGATCCTCAGCACCACATATAAATAAGTAAATAAAATAAAGGTATACATTTTAAAAATTAGAAAATAATAATCTTATAGGAACAGTAGAAAATCCATTACTAGAGGCAGAAGGTAAGGCTGGGAAGGTAGAGAGATCAAGAAAAAGGATTTATTGATCAAAAAGTAAAACATCTCAGACAGGAGGAGATACTTTTTTAAATAGTATTTTGTAGTTGTAGATGGACAGTATGCCTTTATTTTATTTGTTTATTTTTAGGCAGTGCTAAGGATCGAACTCAGCACCCAACACCTGCTGGGCAAGTGCTCTGCCACTGAGTTACAGCCCCAGTCCAAGGAATACATTTTAATATCCCTACAGGGTGGCCACAGTTAATGATAACATATATTCCTAAAAGAATAGATTTTTAATGTTCTTACTTCAAAAAAAAAAAGATAAGGTGATGGAAATGCTAATTAAATTCACTTGATTGAATCTTTCTACAATGTATACTTAGGTCAGAACATCACATTGTACCCCTTAAGTAAAAATGGGTATTATTTGCCAATTTAAAAAATGATAACATTAAGATTACCAAAAAATGTACAAAAAGACATAATACATTTTTACACAAGGATTCCAATCTGTTCTTTAAATACCTTTGTAAAAAGTACATCTTACACAAACAAGCTAATATGGCCATGAATAATCTTTAAAATACATTTCTTTTTTAAATAACTGAACTTTAAATGACTAAAGCTCACATTATTTACTTTCTGTAAATTTCATTTTATTACTTGTATGGAATGGGAAAAGTCACACAGTCTCACTGGTATATATACTGATTATGTTTGATTTATTCAGGTACACTTGCATTATTTACAGTGGTTGCCAACATTTGTCAAGTGATTCTTCCAACAGGAAGAATGATGAGCTTAGCTCATGATTTCATCATTACAGCCTCAATTTTTAGGACAAGTGAACATGCTTGGTTCCACTTAGCTAAACAAACTGATTATATCCCTATCACTTGTACAATGGGACCAAAGTCTAAATATATTTGTCTACTAATCTTAAGTAATTATTCACAGACAAAATAAACCACAACAAAACCCATTTAGTTAATAATCTAAAAACATAAAACTTGTACAACATTTAGAATATATTCTTCCCCAAGTACTATTTTACTTTTTGATTTTTAATAACCATGAGGAAATAGATGATCATTCACAGTTCAACATCATAATTAATATAAATATGAGCAATTCATAAGGTGGGATCCAAAAGGTGGGATCTTATGCCACAAATATTCATATTCAGAATTTTCAACTTTTGGTGATCTTGAAGGTAATGAAAATGTGTTTCTAAATTACTGTAAAGTAACAATTATGTAAATTTTAAAACATGCTCTATTAAGTTCAGAATGTACTTTATTCATAAAGGCTTGGGAGAAAAGACAAAACTCTTAAAAGTAATTTACATGTAGTATGAAAAAAGAATATAACATTCTAAAGTAACTAATTTGTCTGTAATCAGGAAGTTTCAAAAGAGGAAAATAAATGATCTGGGAAAAGGTTTAGATATATAAAATAATCACATAGTAGGTATACTCACTTCGTTTTCTTATTTCTGACTCAAAACAAAAAAAAAATCCAGAGAAAGGTAAAGGATAGTTTAAAGCCTTCTGTGATATTATCAGCCTAGTTTTGTTTTAAAAGACAGACCAAGAACAGAACAACTTGCAACTAGTTGTTACATCAATGATGCTCAATTAGGGCATGTGAAGGAAAATAAACCATTAAAGACCTTTGATGTCCAAGTTACAAATTGCTTCTGAATGTCTGTGAACAGGCCCAGAGAATAAGAAAAGGAGAATGAAAACAAGCCAAACATTAATTGAGTAATAAAAGCAAATGAATGATAAAAATGTCAGTTTCTATCTCAGTATCTTTCTTAAATCTTGCTATATATCACATCAAACACTCTTATAATAATAACTACTAACTAGTTTAAAATAACACATTATTATAGAATGAATGTATAAAAGATTTTAAAATGATCATGAACTTCTCTTTTCTCTGGAACAAGGAAAATATAACTAATAAATTCAAATTTATGTCCTTCAGTCAATCTTCTGGGTATAAGCTCAGTGAGATTAAGAAAAAATACGAAAAAAGAAAAAAGAAAAAAAAAAAAACAAAGCCAGTCTATTTGTCTATACTCTGGTTGTATATTAATATATTGGTTAAGCTACAGTAAAAATCACAGAAACAATTTAATCATAGAAGAGGCAAGTGAGAAAGTTGTAGCTGAAGAGAGCTTTAGAAAAAAAGTATCTTGACTATTTTGCTTACAATACTGTCATACATTACCAAACAAGTATGCAAGACTGGTGGCTTTCTCCACACATGCAAAATGTGGACCACTGGGGGTTTTCAGTTATTATGGGATCTTTCAAAACAATTTTGGATAATTTCTAATGAAGAATTAATAATTTCTAATAAAGAAATCAAGACACAATAAATTCAAAACTTTTCAAAAGTTAAATACTAAATGAGGCAATTTTGTAGACTCTTTTGCCAATATTCTATCTAGAATAGCCATAGTCTCATTTTTTAAAATAGTTTGTTTGTTTATTTATTTATTTATTTATTTATTTATTTATATGCAATGCTAAGGATCAAACCCAGTATCTCACATATGCTAGACAAGTGCTCTGCCACTGAGCTATACAGCCCCAACACCCTGTAGTCTCATTTAATTTACTATAAAATCAAGCTAGAAATTGATTCCCACAAAATTCGGTATATGAATTTTAAAAATTTTTCTTTTCAATTTCATGACATATAAAGATAGCGTGTTTTAAATTTCTTTGTTTTGCATTTGCTAGTAGATAGGTTTCCCAGAAACTTTAGTCTCTATCATTAAAGTTAGAAAATGTCACTTTAAAAACAAGATGTAAGTTTATAGTGGGAATGATTAAATCAAGCTAATTAACAAATCCACAGACACTTATCACTGTTTCTTTGGTAAAACTTTTGAAATCTACTCGTGTAACATTTTTGAGTAAACATAAGTGAAAATATCACTATATCCTGTAAATAAAACTATTATTTGCCAATTAAAAATAAGCATAGCTGGGCACAGTGGTACACTACTGTAATCCTAGTGGCTCAGGAGGCTGAGGCAGGAGGATTGAGGGTTCAAAACCAGTCTCAGCAAGACCAAGGCTCTAAGCAACTCAGTGAGACCCTGTCTCTAAATAAAATACAAAATAGGGCTGGGGATGTGGCTAAGTGGTCGAGTGCCCCTGAGTTCAATCCCCAGGACAAAAAAAAAAAAAAAAAAAAAAAAAAAAAAAAAAAAAAAAAAAAAAAAAAAAAAAAAAAAAAA
>NW_026000305.1:1842507-1857822 GCF_001458135.2 Marmota marmota marmota | reverse complement strand
TTTTTTGGGGTTTTTTTTTTTTTTTCTTTCAGTACTGGGGATCATACCTAGAACTTCACACATGCTAGGGAAAATGCTTTATCACTGAATTATCTCCAACCCTCATAAATTTTGAGACAGGGTCTAAGTAGTCCAAGCAGACCTTGAACTTGAGATTCTCTTGCCTCAGCCTCCAAAGTAGTTGTTATTACATGCATATGCCACCACACATACATCTTAAAATATCATGGTTATTAAAAATGATCAGGACTTAGAGAAAAGGATAGTTTCAGGTATGGCAAAAAACCATACATATACAAGACAAGTCTCAAACAACTTTTTCCAGAAGAAATAAGAAAGCTACTGAAGGACATAAAGTCCTATTAAAAGCATTCTACATCTATAGTCTCAGCTACTGAGGAGGCTAAGACAGGTGGATCACTTGAGCCCAGGAGTTCAAAACCAGCTTATATAACAGAAAAATCCTTGCTCAAAAAAAAAAAAAAAAATCTAGAGGAATGTAACTGAAACTCTTAGTAGTAAAACATGTAAAAATCAATAGTGATGCTACATGTCAATAGCCAACATGTAGCCGATAACTCAAAATGGATCAAAAATTTTAATGTAAATACCCAAAACTACATTATTACTGGAATAAAACGTATGAGATACACTTCCAAACACTGGAATTCACCATGATTTTTTGGATAAGACACAAATGCACAGGCAACAAAAATAAAATGAGACAAATGAGTTTATGCCAAACTAAAAAGTTTTACACAGCAAAAGAAACAATCAACAAAATGAAGACACAATCTGGAGAAAATGAGAAAAATCTTTGCAAATTATACTTCTAACAAGGGGTTGAGATCCAGAATATGTCAAGGATTCCAAAATTTTAATTTCAAAACAAACAAAAAACACAGATTAAATAATGGGCAAATAACCTGAATAAAATTGTTTCAAGAGAATACAAAGGGATAACAAGTACATGAAAGAAAACCACTAGCCATAATGGAAATGCCAGTCAAAACACAATGAGATATCAACTCACTTCACTCAAAATGACTATTATCAAAGAAGATTTTTTTTTTAAAAAAAAAACCCTAGGAAACACTGGCAATAATGTAGAGAATGGGTAACTCTTACAAACAGTTGGTGCAAAGGTCAATTAGTACAACCACTGTGGAAAACAGTATGAAGATTACTGAAAAAAATTATAAAGAAAATTGCCATATGATCCAGCAATCTCACTACTAGGTACATATCCAAAGGAAATGAAATTAGGTGAAACGATACTGGCACTCCCATATTGATTGCAGCACTATTCACAATAGCTAAGAAATGGAAACAACCTAAGTGTACATCAATTGACAAATAGATAAAAAAAAAAAGCGGTACAAGTATACATACTGGAATACTTTTCAGCCATAAAAAGAATGAAATCCTGCTATCTGTAACAACATAGAAAGAACCAGAGATCACTATGTTAAGTGAAATAAGCCATGCACAGAAAGTCATATACTATATCATCTCAGGTAGATGAGTGAGATGATCAACTCTAAAAAAGTTGATCTCATAGAAGTTGAGAATAGAATGGTGGTTACTATATACTGGAAGAATAGCAGGGAGGAAGGCCTAGAGAAAGGTTGATTAATGACTACCATGTTATAATTACACAGAAGCAAGAACTCTTGTGTGCAAATATACAGTAGGATGACAGATAACAATACCGTATTATATGTTTTAAAATCCTAGAAGAAATTATTTTGAAAGTTTTCACCACAAAGAAATGGTGTTTCACGAAGTAGATATTAACTTGACTTAAACATCACACAGTGTATATTTCATGGGTATATAAAATATTTGTTTTTATGTATCATTTAAAATAAATTTGACAAATTAATTAACTTCTTAAAAGGCGTTCAAAGGATCCTATTGGCCCCTTCTAACATTTGAGGACACAAAGAAGGTGCCATCTATGAGAAACAGGCCCTTACCAAACACACTGTTGCTGGCACCAAGATCTTAAACTTCCCAGTCTCCAGAACTGTGAAAAATAAAATTTTTGTTGCTTATAAATTATCCTATGTAAGGTACTTTGTTAAAGAAGCCTGAACAGCTAAAGCAGGAAGTAAAGAAGAAACCAAGCAGCCTAGAAAGAAAAATTATAGAAAAAATGGGAAAGTCACAGAAACCACTTCACTGGAGAACTAGATAATTATGGCTGTGAAGATTTAGCCATACAAATGTTTTCAGGCAAGGGTAAGGTATGAAATGAGTTACTGTATGACTTTACATTATATGCATAAATAAAGGGAAAAAAATCTCCAGAAATACAATCTGGCAACTGCAACAGTGCCCCCCTCCCTTACTCCTTGAGCAAACAAAAAACACAAATAACCCAACTAATATGCTTACAGGTGCCTTTCATGCATGTCATCGTTGAAGAACATAACTCAATGACTCGAACAGAAAAACTTCCTGGCTCCTCTGCTGGTACTATTAAAATGGAAATCTAAAAAGCAGAAACAAAATATCAGACACAGCTCTTAGATCTCATTTGTATTCTTTTATCATTAGAGTGCTAACTTCCAAACTTCTAAATATCCCTTGATATTTTAAAAAATTTGCTTATAGGATTTAATTTTAAAACAGAATTTGAAACATGTATTATTTGTCTTGATATTTAATTTCTGCATTATTTGTACTTTATCCTATGTTGTGTTCATATAATTTAATAATTGTTCAAGTGTTTAATATTTACTAAATTTATCAACTATTATTTTCAAGGATGCAATTGTAACTTTTACTTTTGAAATATATGCACTTTGTTGTTTGAAATCAGACCATGTCAATTGACTTTTGATTACTCATAATGGCTTCAAATAGTAGTTACAGAGCATTAAGAATTAAATACATTACCAATTCCAAGGACAATGAAATGTGGAAAGAAAATTTATAAGAAATGCTTCAAAATGAATGGTTTCACATTAATTATAGGACTTCATTAATAAAACCAGAAATTCAGAATTAGAAGTAAAACATGAAATTATTATTAAGAATTGGTTTCTGATATACAGTATGCTGCCTAGACACTAGGGATATGTTATATAGCTTTATATTTAAAAGATTCCAAATGACTATTGGATCACTGTTTCTCTGTAAAGCTGAAATTTCAATGTTAATCCTTAGTCTCAGGAAATTATATCCTCTCATATAGGAAATGCTTACCAAAGGGGAAAGCCCCATTTGTACTTTTCCCTATAAGTTTTATGCTCATGGTATAACTGGGAATGTCATATTGATAACTCACTGAGAAAACAACTACAAAAATTCTAAAACTATAAATTATTTCAATAATCATAACCATGTTACTTGATGTATATTTTGGAGCTCAAGATATATCTACGTTCCTCTTCACTCTCTTTGCTACTATCCATGATAGAAAGAACAGACTGGAGTCAACATAAATTTTCTGGAAGTGATATTAGAAGGTTGAAGGAGTTCTCTTTAAATGGCTTTTATAATCTGTATGACATTTGAGAGAGCTAAGTTCTCAGAGTTCAGGTAAGGTTATTGATTGTATCTCAGAAAAAAATATGATAGTTACAGGAACCAAAAGTCGTTATTACATCTTGGTGGAGTCCTTAAGATATTTTTCCAAATATGGTCATGTTTTTAGTCATAATCATTTAGTTATCCCACAGTGTTTGATGTCTCATTGCTTAATGGGAGATACAGTCAAGCCAACCAGCAGTGAAAGGCCACTGTTATAAGTGATATAATAGCTACTGATACCATTCTTTATATATACTCTTGCTCACACTTGTCACACCAAACTGTACTTGCTACTTACTTGTCTGTATCTGTATCCGCCAAACTGTATGCTATTTGAGGGGAGAGATGCTATCAGGTGACCACTATCTCCTCAGAACCCAGCACACTGGCTGACAGGTAAAAGGCACTTGTTGTTTGCTGAATAATTAAATAAAAGTAGTATTTATGCTTATATGTATAACAGATATACTTGATGTTTGTTCATATAATGTTCATTTTATTAGCAATAACAATTGGGACCATTAATTAACTTCTCCACTCAAATACTGTTTTATATAATAGGAACCTTCTAACTTAAGGAATTTTAGGAGGCTATTTTTAGCAGTAGCATTAGATCTGAGAGTCACACCTACAAAGTAAACTGATTTTATGTCATTGTAAAATATGGTTAGAAGAAAAAGGGAATATACCCCTTGAATTTAAGTATGCAGACTGACAAAAAAATGATAGGCAGAGAGACATTTCTACAGAGTCAAGGATAAGGAAAAGTAAAAAGTTACTGAAATAAACAATGGAGGTAAGGAAATATCAAAAATGAGAATGCATGCTGAAATTAAATCATATGAGGCCTAATGATGGGCTTTCCATTATTACCGTTGGGTTGTCTACCATACGATTTTTTTCTCTAAGGTTTTTAAATGTATTCTCCAATGATTTTCTTTTTTTTTCTGTTAACAATATATTTTCAATTTCACAGAAAGTTGTAAAAATGAAGAACATGTTGAATTTTCCCAGAATATCTCTGTTATACAGATGCAATTATTTATTCCAATAGAATAAATTAAGATATCAAGGCTATTACATAATTTCCTTTATCTATTTTTAAAATGTATTAAAATATTAGTACATATGGGTTGATATACTTTTACCAATATTGATTTGTACATATTTTCATGTAGATTTAGTTAACAATGCTATAATAAGTACTAGACTGTGAGATAATACCTCAAATTTGTTAGAAAGGCTATGTGGAAGAGACAAGAGATAATCAAGTGTTGGTGAGGGAATGCTTTTACACTATTAGTCGAAATGTAAATTAATATAGCCATTATGGAAAACAGTATAGAGGTTCTGCAAAAAATTATAGAATAGAACTACTGTATGAACCAGCAATTCTGCTTCTGGGTATATATGTAAAGAAATGAAATCAGCATCTTAAGGAGATATCTGCACTCCTATGTTCATTCCAGCATTATTCCTTGCAGCCAATATATGGAAACAACCTAAGTATATATCAATGAATAAATAAAATACAGTGTGTGTATGTGAGTATATATATATATATATATATATATATATACACACACACACACACACACACATAATATTCATATAATATTCAATATTCCATATACACGTATGTCAATGAATAGAGTATAGATATTATGTATATAATATCCATATATCTCATATACATGTATGTGGGATATATGAATATTATTCTCTCTTAAAAAAGGAAATCCTATCATATACTACAACATGGATGAATCTTCAGGACATAAAGATAAGTTAAATAAACCAGGCACAGATGCTATATCATCTCATATGTGCAATGTAAAAAAGTCAAATTCATAAAAGCCCAAGTAGAATGGTAGTTGCTAGAGGCTGGGGGTGAACAAAACGGGAGAATTGGTTGAAGAAGAGAAGACTTTCTATCAAGCAGGAAGAAGTTTGAGAGATCTAATGCACAGGATGGAGGCTACAGTTAATACTACTACATTGTATACATAAAATTTGCTAAGAGAAGATCTTAAAGTGTTCTCACTACAAAAAAAAAAAAGAAACTGTGAAGAGATAGATGTTCATTAGCTTGACTACAGCAAAAATTCACCATGTATATCAAAACAGTATGTTTTCCATGTTAACATACACAACTTTTATTTTTAGAACTGAATTTTATTTTTCTAGAACTGAATTTACCTGTTGATCTGAATCTGATTTTAGTACAGATCTGTCTGTAATCAGAACTGCCCTGGAGATCTGCCTGTAATAAACAAAAGAGTAAAGCAGTGATTCAGATTTCATGAAAAAGTAACATTTATAGTTATATAACCACCAGAAGGTTTGTTTCAAAGATTCAAGTCAGGATAAAAGTGTTGCCTCCCCAAACCAAGTCAAGTTCTGCTTTAATCTTTTCTTGGCTCATGAAACAAGAGTATATGACCTACAGACAAACCCCAGCTGAAACAAAGAGTTGAAATTAGGCTAAGATCCCCCAAAAAGGACTCTATAAGAGAAGAAAGGTAAGATACTGAATATAACTTAACTTTGCTATACTTTACATGTTACTTGAAGGACAGAATCCTAGAGAAGTGTCAATACAATCACAGAGCATTAAGTTTCACCTTCCCTTGTCTTGTGGATGGAGGGGCGCCTTACCTGTATTGCACACGTGAGCATGTGTTCTCAGAAAAGTAACTGTCCTCCACAAGAAAATGCTTAGAGATTATTCTCTGACCAAACTGATCTATAATTGCTTTACATCTATAAAGAAGATAAGCATAGCAAAAATGTGTTACATTAATGATTAAATTATTAAGAAAATGAAAATAATCAGCTACTGGGTTTGAATATAAAATCTTGTGAATATTACAAAATTTTCTACAATTCTATATTTTCTAATACAAAACTGACAATTAATTACAGAATATGTATTCTTGTTGCTATTTTGACATCTTTTAATCTATAAAATGAACATGGAATACAACTTAAATACTTATTTAATTACAATTAGTAAACAAGTTATAAAAAGTATTAGCATGTAATTATAAGCTTTCCATATGTTAGGAAGCTTTTTCTTTGTTTAGAAAATGAGCCTTTCCCCCCCCTTAACAGTTCTAAGAAAAAAAGGAAAGAAAAGTTGATTAAATATCTTGTTATATTATTCACCATCTGTACAA
Organism: Marmota marmota marmota; assembly: GCF_001458135.2. Classification (NCBI taxonomy): domain Eukaryota; kingdom Metazoa; phylum Chordata; class Mammalia; order Rodentia; family Sciuridae; genus Marmota; species Marmota marmota. Next base: position 1,851,103 of record NW_026000305.1, on the reverse strand, counting down.
GCCACTGAAGGCTTTTTATTTTTCTGTTAAGTATTGCTTTCTCTTTTGTTCAAGAATAGCTATCTGCTCATGCGTTTGATAATGTTTTAAAACAGAAAAAAAAGGGGGGATAGAGCTTCTTTGAATATCTGTTTCCACTTTACTTCAAAGGATGATCATAGAAAGATTTCTTTCAAGTGCTGTTTCCAAATAAGGAAAACACTTATGCATGGACATTATCAGGTCTCTGTCATCTGATATGTGTTGGGACAATGAATCATATAGAACCCTCCATTGACCTTCTTTCAATGTGTCTAGATAAAAGGATGAAAATTAGAATCCATCTCCTTGCAGTGCCACAAGTTATAAATGTACTTTATAGGGCTCATTATCCAAACTAATGGACTAAGGGCGACATCCTTGAAATGGACTTACCAGTACTGACAAAGCCAGTATGCAATATTTCAGGAACTATATGCAAACGACTATGTGTTTGCTATATCTTTTTGTTATGGAAATATCAATTTACTTTTGGGACCAGAATTATTTTATTTGAAATACATGATGATCCTTGTAAAATCCAAGAAAACAATCTCAAAATCATACCATGTTTAAAATATACTGCTGAATATTAAAATATGTTCACCTGCTCTAAAATTGGCAAAATAAGTGCTGTCTACCTGGTATCAAGGCTTTAAATGATGAACATTTAAGACTAATAGTGAGAGAAATTTTGTTTGTGTTTCCTAAAGGCAGATTATGTTTCACTGATATTTTTAAATAAATGGCAAAACACTTTTGTCAGGATAGGCTACGATGTCTAGAGATGTTTTTATGTTTTAAACAAGCACATATTAATATAACATTTGTTCTAAACTATTCCATTAACTAGTATTATAAAATATTTAACTAAATAGATGAAAGATATTACACTTAGATATTTTCCAAAATAAATTGTTTAAAAACTGAAAAGTTAAGTTTTTCATTTGGTCTCCTGTTTTGAAACATTCACAAGCAATTTAAAAAACAAAGTACTTCAGGCAATGGAGAAGAAAAATGTGATGATAAGTCATTACACATAGTGATCTCTATTTGTCCTATAAGCACTGACAAAACTTTTCTTACCTTTCACTCAGAAACCATAGAAATCAAAAGGACAAAATGTGAGAAGAAAAAAGGGGGGTCTAAAATGTACATTTTTAATAGGTATTTGGGTTATACATATTTAACATTTGTTTAAACTCAGGTAATGAACACTTAATATTTGGACACTTCACTGTAAATTTTATAATCAAAAGAAAAACACTGAAAAATACTAGTGTATGGTAAATATAATGAAGTGTTAAGGGAAAATTTTAGTGATACCTACAACTTACTGTGAAATGCATAAAAATGAATTAATAGATGGGTAAAAGGAAGAGTGTATGAGGAGTTATATGAATGAGCAAGTATTTCAAAATGTTAATTACAGAACCTGGGTGTTAGCTATCCCAGCCTTCACTTTAAATTCATCATCAAAAGTTGAAATAAAACTGAGAGGAGAGTGATGTTAATATAAATCTAGGTTTGAATGTAAGACTTTTGCAAAGGGTTTCTATGTAAATAAACTAAACTTCAGCCTCAAATTTGTGTAAACCTCCTTATTTTGTAGGTTTCCAAACACTGCTGCTCTGGTAATAGTTACAGGCAGACATTGGTTTCAGAAGCTATGATATTCAAAGGAATTAAGGGGACCACTCAAAGGGGAAATATGGGAATTAGTAAGCCTAACTTTGCAAGAAGACACTAATAAATATGCCAATTAATGCTGAAATTTCTAATGAAACAGTGACTCTCAAAGGAGGAGGAGAAGGAGAAGGAAGCAAATCAGAATCACACCTGGGGGACTTTTTCGAATTATAAGTACCCCTGGAGATTCTGATAAGCTTCCAAATCCCAGGAAAGAATCACAGCCAAGCATGCCACTGTTACTGTTGCATCTTTACAATGTACTAGGTGGAAAAAAAAGTAAACAGCTACTGGTACAGAGAAAACGTCTATTTCTGTAGAAATTGAAGTGATGGTCATATAAGCCAGTCTCAGTCTGGTAGATGATAATAACATGACCCACCTGTTAGTCTCATTCTTACTCTGAAGGACTAAGGCTCTAGGCCTAAGCAAAGCTGTTCAAACCAAGACATGTTTAAGTGGTAAAATTTGTTTTCCCCTCAGATACTTCACTTACTGTCATATATTCTGCCTAATCAGGAGAACAATGAAGAAAGGAATATTGATTTGGGGCCTATTTTTAATCTTTATGTTATAAAGATTAATACAAAATTAGATGACATTCAAGTAATGGGAAACAGCAAAATTAACAGTGCTGCCAGACACATTAAAATACCCTCCTGCTCAATCCTCCCATACAAACCCGAGGAAGCCATTAAAGATTAACAACATTCAGGATTTAGATGAAGGCTTGCTGAGCCTCATAAATAGTAGATTGAGGAGGAACATGATAGGGGCTCCCAATTACAGGGACACAATGACCAAGCTGATCATAAGAATCACTGAGCCAGACAGAACATTTCTAGGGATAATCTTTCTAAATCAACAAATCACAGTAGTTATTCAGTTCTTGGTTCATCAATGATACCAGGACATAAATAGCAAAATGATAATAAGGAAGAAAACACTAAGATAAAAATTCAATATCTGGAATCTGGTCCAGAAGAAAAAATACTAAAATAGGTATCCAAACCCTATGATCTTCAGATTTAATACCCCAACTAATTATATAAAGAAAGCAGAAATCACCTGTGAAATAATTAAAATACTAGGGAAATTCAGAGCTTCCCAAGCACTGAAGGGAAAATATAATTCTCCCTACTCAACAGTCCCTTAAGAGCTTTCTGAAATGCTTTAGTTAAAAGGCCATCTCATTCATGAAACCATCTTCTAGGCTTCATACTCGTTTTTCTTGAGGGAATATTTATTGCAATAGTTTCAAACCATTAACAGGTAGATAACTCCCAAACTATGGTTTTCTGTTTTGACTTCTCACAAGCTCTGTATTCATATTTTATCTTTTCTTCCTTCCTTTCTTCTTTCCCTTCCTTTCCTTCATTACTTCCTTCCTAGACTTTAACCCTCCTTTAAAAACATCTAATTGTCAAACAAAAATTTTATATTTTTTCCAGGAATACAATGTGATGGCATGTTATAGGTATAGACTGTATAATAATTAACACAGTCAAATTAACTAATACATCCAATCACCACCCTCAGTTAACTTTTGTGTGTGAGGTTTCACATTAAAAATGTAGTATTATTAACAATATCTGTTTTTGTGTATGGTGCTGGGATTGAACCCAGGGCTTTGTGCAAGCAGGGCAAGCACTCTACCAACTGAGATATTCCCAGCCCTAACCATGTCTTTTTTAAAACTAGCACACCCTAAACTGAGTTTATCATGGTACCTCACCTTCTTCCCTCCCTTGGTGTCCCTCTATTAGATAATGGCATAACCAGAAATTACAAGTTTCCTTACGTTAAATCTTTCTTACATCTAATCTGCTACTAAATTTTGATTATACTTTATAAATGTTTTTTGCAATTAGTCTCTTTTCTCCATCCCTACTGATACTGCCTCAGATTCTTATTATGTATAATAAGGCAATGGACTACTAGCAAGTTGGTACCTCATTAGTTCAACATAAATGTATAATATAACAGCCACGTACCAAGCACCATTCCAAAAAGTAAGAAAAAAAAAAAAGTCTTGCCCTGAAGGAGCTCCCGATATAATGAAGATTTAGACACAGGGTATTTTAACATAACAGCAAGGTCCAGTGATAAGATGAGGACAGGGCATCAGAGAGTGCTAAGGGGAGTTATCTAACTCAGCTTAGAATGCAGAATACTCTGTATAGTTAAGCAAACAAATAAGGACAAGAATACCTCAGCAGGCGTATAGAGTCAAGTAACACAAGAACAAGTACAAAGACATACCACTGGTTCATTATTATTTGACAATAAAATGGGAAGCAAGAAAGATATAGAGATGAGCCTAGAGAAGCAGGCAGGGGCCAGATCTGTCTTATATGTTGTGTAAAAAGGTGTTAGACTTTACTTTGAAGTAATATAAAACCACCAAGCCTCTTTAAATAGGGAAGGAAAATAAGATCTTCAGACTAAACAGATCCTAGTGTGCAAATACCTTCTTAATTTATTCATTTTGCAATGTCCCCCAGTAAGCTCCATGAGGACAAAAGGCCCTAATTGCCTTATTGTTTACTAAGTCCACAGTGCCTGAAACATAGAAAACAACCAATACTTGTTTCATAGATGGTGAATGGATGGATGTTGGAAGTATTCTATGCATGTGAACAGTATAGACAGAAAGGGCTGATACAGAATCTCTGATATAGGAGGTAAAGAATCTCTTTCCATCACAGTGCTTCTTCTAAATCACTGCCATCATTACTAACTTAACAGCAGCAAACTGAGTCTTGCTTAAAAATACAAAAGATTATACTCCAAACTCCTTAGCATAGAAGGATCCTCACAATAGGTCTTCCTGTGTAAGATACCAAGGTGTCCATTAATATTAACAATTGCTACTAATATATACTGAACTCTTTCTATGTGTAACAAATGGTTTTTACAAGCTTTATTCATTTAATATTCATAATAATACTATGGGGCAGGGTATTGCCAATTACTCCTCTTTCCAAGTAATGAAACTGGGGTAAAAAGAAGTTAAACAACTTGTTGAAGTTTACACATACAGAAAGTAGCAAAGTCAGGATCAAATTCTAGTCTATCTGACTTTAAAGCCTACACTCTTAACTGCAATCTCTGTATAAAAGGGCAGGGTCTATCTTTTGCTTACTTGTTTATCCCTGTAGCAACTACCATGGGGTTCATTAAAGGTTAACTATCTAGAATACAATCATTACCCCTTTGCCAATGGGATACACTGAAATCACAGCTTCAGAGATGATAAATGGTATTGAGTCATCCATGTTATGCTAACATACTATTATTACTAACTCCCAAGCATCCAGGTTAGGTACAGTTGTTCCTGACATCAGAAAAACGTTATCTTTAAAAAAAAAAAAAAAAAGTCATGGCAGAAAATCCAGTTAAGTGAGAAAGTTAAAGTACACATGGAACACTAGTTAGAAGTCCTAAGGTGAGGACCACTGATTATAGATATATCTGGTCCAAGGTCTTACCTAGCCTACCCAAATGTCAAATATTGTACTCCTAAATGGCAAAGTTTAATTTACATGAGTTTTACCCAGTAAGGTTAGCTGCAAAGGAAAAAAAAAAATAAAGCTAGTCCAACAAGAACATTCATTGATTCCAAAAACAGCCAGCAGAGGGTACAGTATTAAAATTTAGAAAAGAACAACTAATACATACCTATAGTCTTTCAAATTAAGAAAGTAGCATTAATGGATAATATAGTGAGGATAACACAGGCAATGTGCATCTCAGAAAAATCAAATTAAACAAAAATCAAAACTCAGATCTATTTAAAAATAAATATGCATTTGTTTATATATTCCATATACTATTATTTCCTGTGTGTCCTTAATGTTCTGTTTTATCTCTCAAAGTTTGTATAGTACTTTGATATGTAATTACCTCATTAAACTTAATACTATGATCATTTATGTTTCTATCAGCTTTTATAAATGGAAGGTGAAATGTACCAAAAAGGCTTTAATCAGTCTTTAATCTTCATTCACTCATTTAATTCAAAGTTACTGAGAATAATGGGTACTAAGAACCTGCCTAAATTTGGGGGATACAATAGTAAGATTCTGCCCTTTCCTACAGATAACTTATCAAATAATCATATAAAGGTACCTGACTGGTAGGTAACATAAGGTTCTGACCTAGTCTGTGAGATCAGGAAATGAACTTAGAAATTTGACCTGACGCATCTTACACATTAAATATGTAATGTGAAGCTCTTACACATTAAAGTGTAAGGGAAATATCAAGCATTCCACATAGAAAAATAGGGAAAGATCCAGGTGTGGTGGTGCACACCTATAATCCCAGCGTCTAGGGGTGGGGGATGAGATAAGAGAATCACAAGTTCAACACCAGTATCAGCAGTATAGCAGGACCCTCAGCAACTTGTCTCAAAATAAAAAAAGAGGGGCTGGGAATGTAGCTCAATGGTAAAGTACTCCTGTTCAATCCCCCCACCCCCACCCCTACCAAATTTTTTTTTTTTTAAAAAGCAAAGAGCAGCAAACTAAATTTATAAGGAGACAAGTGTAAATCTTAGTAAATCCCTTACTTAATATTCTGATTATAGATTATACCAAGATTTCCTAAAAACAAACATGTGCTGGATACACCTAACTACAAGATTAGGGTTTTTCCTTAACTACTGATCCTTCACATTATATTTAAATTCTCACAAAATATGTCCTATTATGGGTATTTCTCTCAAATATTTGATTTTGTATGAGGAAGTAGTGTTTGAGAAAGATATATTAGCCTGAACCAACCTGAATCAATGCTAACTTTAGGTATTTATAGAGACTATTTTTGACTTGATAGATTTTTTTAAAGAAACAAAAATTAATATAAATTGGTAATTGTTACTAAAGGTACAAATCTATAATTTTCAAGTATTGTTTCTTTTTTTAAATTTATTTTTAGTTGTTGACAGACCTTTATTTCATTTATTTATATTTGGTGCTGAGAATCAAACCCAGTGCCTCACATATATATGGCAGGCAACTGCGCTACCGCTGAGCAGCCCTAGCCTCTCAAGTATTGTTTCTTAGCAAAACTTAGATTACTTAAGCAATTCATATCTTGAGAATATGGTAGATATCAAGAATTTTATAAGTGCAAGCCAAATTAAAACCTCTCCCATTACTATAGAAATAAATAGTTATGGCATGAAGTAAACATTCTAGTAAGAGTCAGATGTAGTATCCAAAATCTGTGTATCTTAAAAAGCAAGACAGAGAAGAAAATTATGTTCACTGTAAACTGTGATTATAGCAATCAATGATACGATAAACAACACAAAGTAGAAGTTGCAGTATTTCATTTATATGCATAAAAGTTAACACAGAAGTTGTTCATATTTTTTTTTCTTTTTGTGTTCTCACTGGGGCATGTGTAAAAATGGCTTACATTTGGCATATAAAATATTTTAAGGTCATTATTTCTAAATGTTAAGGAAAACTAAGTTCTATGAACTTTAAATGACAACTAAAGCATGTCAGATCTGGAAGGAGACATGAAAATAACCTCAATTTCTAAGTTATAATAAAACGAACTGGCCCAGAGAAAAGTATTGCCCACAGTCATTCACAACAGCAGTAGAATTCCAAGTCTTCTGTCATGCCAGGGCTAGAGATCTTTACACATGTCTCAGGAATTATTAAACAACAAAAGTTATATTTCAGATTTTTCTATAACGATACAAAACGTTAGATTAGAAACATTGTACTTACTATCTAAAGTTCACATTTGATTGCCAGTATATCTGGCAGGTTCCTCTTGAAAACGTCTTAGAACAAATTAAGACCTAGAGCCCCCAGTCCATCATAGATCACAGTATGCTTGGCTAAATCTTCAACTTTACCTTATACAAATAATTGTTTCTCAGTATCATCTAAGGATTAGTACATTGTATTCAACTGGGATGTTCCATAAAACTGGAAATTCCCTGGTTCTACCATAAGCACATCACCAAATTTCATTCCCTGAGGGTGAAACACAAGAAATCCTTCCTTTTTTTAGAAGCATGCCTGACAATTCTTAAAGACACATTATACTTTGAAAACTACCAATCTGGCAGTTTTTTTGGTCTCTAGACCTTTAGATCTAAGCTACCTGTTTCAACTGTCATCTCTGCAGAACATAAAAAGAGTTCTTTTGTTCACTGTACATCATAAAAACTAAGTCAAAGATAAGGTAAATGTATCCCTTAGTTCAACAAGTGTTATTACTGTACCAGTGCCCTGGCAAAATGAGCCATGCAGATACTTCATGTCACTGAGAATAACGTGGGACTGGTATGGGGCTAAGCAAATAAGCACCAAACAAGCAATTCATTATCTGATTTTCTGTCATGGGAATACGCTCTTGCTTCAAAATGAACTCGGAAGGAGAAATGTCTATGGAAGTCATACAGAAAACCATTCATTCATGAACTTCTACAGAGCTCTTCAGGAGCCAAAATATGAATACCCTGGGCTTTGGTGGATTTTTTTTTAACTTTAGATTATCATTTTCAATTTATGTAATACCTTTCTCTTAAAATGCTAAAGGTGATTTAGAAGCCTTTTAAATCATGTGTCAATTTTATCTTACATTACAAATTGCAAATTCACTAAGCATTGGACTTGGAGTTTTGTTTTTTCTTTGCTATACCTTAAAGTACTAGTTATTGTACTATATCTAGTCTATGAAATGTTCATAGCCATTTAATGCCACCTAGACTACACAAAATTATTGAAAAATGAAAGAAATAGCTTAAAACTTGTAAGATCCAGATCACAATATGACATTTATGACTCTAAAAATATTATTTCTATAAGTGAGGGGAAAGGGAAAAATAATACAAGGGGGACAAATGAATGCCAGTAGA
>NW_026000305.1:1828885-1842079 GCF_001458135.2 Marmota marmota marmota | reverse complement strand
GATGGGAGGGGGGATAGTAGAGGATAGGAAAGGCAGCAGAACACAACAGACACTAGTATGGCAATATGTAAATCAATGGATGTGTAACTGATGTAATTCTGCAATCTGTATATGGGGTAAAAATGGGAGCTCATAACCCACTTGAATCAAAGTGTGAAATATGATATATCAAGAACTATGTAATGTTTTGAACAGCCAACAATAAAAAATTAAAAAAATAAATAAAAATAAATAAATAAATACAATAAATGCCACCAAAACTATAGAGTACTAAAAACAGTCATCCAAAAAGTATAGGTTACTAGATGCTTAAGAACATATCACAAATAAGAAAAGTACACATCAATCTCAACTGCTTCAAAAACTTGACCCAGTTGACCTATTTTAGGTTCAATGTGAAACACAGAAAATATAGAGTTGTATTTTATTTAATATAATTTAGACAACTGCATATCTTAGTAACTAATAATAAATCCTAGGAAACAATTCAAATATACATAGGTGAATAGGTAGTGCTCAGCTTAAAAAAAAAGCAGATAAATTCTTATTTCAATCCTAAGCCAGCCTGTAGGGCTGCTATTGTTGTAAAAGAATTTATCCTCAGATAACAGGGCAGCATAGTTTATGACAACAATCTACCTAAAACCTCATTAAAGTCTTTTCTCTTGGAGTGACATGCATTATCAGCAGAGATTAATCTGATGAGTCTTTAGGTGAGCTCCATTTTTAAAAATGCAATAACAGAGGGCTTTGTTGTCATCTGATGAAAATCAATTAGAGGAGGTAAGGCCACAAGGAAAACTAACATCACTCATCACCCACCCCCGGCAGCTGAAATGATTTGTCTTCCAAGCTTGGATGATCAGGGGCTATAGTCATATTGCAGGGAAATTAATTTAGTTTCTATATTCTGAACTCACTTTCCTTGTTCTGGAGGACCTAAACACAAATTACTTTTAATCAAGGTTGATATGTTATTAATATCAAGGAGAATCTTTCAAGAATCTTTTTTTTTAATTGACTTCAGCATTTTTCACCTGTGTTTGGGGTATAAATATATGAAGGTTACTTATATCATCCTTACTTTCTGGATTCTTTGTCCACTACAAGGCACTGTACAGAATGGCGAAGACAATAGATTCCACCAAACACAGCACACATCCTAGAAAGAAAATAGAAAAATAATAACTAGGATAATTGAGTTGAAAATTAAGGTAAGAGTATTTTAAGTATCTTACATTTAATAACTGATATTACAGAAAAATATATGATCATTTATAATTTTCTCCATCATGGTATTAAGAGTCTATCAGAAGTAAGATTAGCAATATCTTGATGCAGCAGAGCTGTTATTGCTAATAATACAATGTTAACACATGCAATTGTGACCAAGCCAGAAGGGTTCCCAAGCAGGTGATGATTATCCCCTAAAATCAGCTCCTGCATACTTAAGATGCATAAACCACAAATATCTTCACAAGGTGATATGTAAGACACCCAATCAAAATCACCATAGTAAAAGTGTTAAAGAGGGACCAGGAAGGGAAAACTTTGGGAGACCCCTTTACTTACCACAAAAGTAAGCGAAATGACCAAGAGCCAAAATTTAACTGGGAATTGAAAACTAGAACAGCAAGTGTATGAGTTAATGCAGCAGAAGCTCTAAGAAGTTTCCTAACTCAGCAACCTAAGTTTTGGGGTTTTAATGTCCACATAGGAGATGCCTTAAGATCTAAACAAGCCAGGGAGCAGAAAAATAACTAATCTCTCATAACATCTGGATGTTTATGGGGCTGCATCTCAATTAAATGGTGGTCTCAGAAAGAAATCCACTTACTAACAGAGGGAGAAAATGAATCATTGTTTTGTCTTAAGTCTGGGTAGAGGAAGATTATAACTGTGTTCACAGCAAGTGGTCTACTCTCACATAAGCTAGGGAGACAATCAGTGTAACCAAATGAAACATCATGAGAAGTTAGTAATAACTCGGAAACCTGGAGGAAGCAATTGCTAAAGCTTTCTACCAAGATATGACTTCAACCAAGGCCATGTGCAATTGTCAAAAATAAGATACCCCTAATGATGAATTTATAGTCCAAAATCACATATTAAGAAATGTGTCAAACCCTAAGGGAGAATCAGCACACAAAGAGCAGAACTAAACTTCTCAAAATTTTATTCAGAAATAACTATCAGATTATTAGTGTGACTCAAACATATGAATCAAAAATATGAGAAAAGATTAATGAAATGTCCACAAGGAAGGCTGCAGTATGCTGAAAATGCCAACCCCTCCCCCCCACACACACATCTTCCCCAAGATATCCACATCTCAGTCCCTTGGAATGTGAATAAGTAATCTTACATGGAAAGAAGGACTTTCTAGGTGTGATTATATTAAACATCTTAGGATGGGAATATTATCATGGTGGGTACAATATAATTACAAGGTTCTTCAGAAGAAAGTATAAGAAAGTCAAAGAAGATGTGAAGATGGGAGCAGAGATCAGAGTGTCTCCACTGCTGGAAGGGGGACTCAAGCCAAGAAATGCAGAGGAGGCCTCTTTAAACTGATAAAAAGGCAACGAACAGAGTCTTCCCTAGTGCCCCAAGAAGGAATGCAGCCCTGCTAACCAGTTTTAGACTTCTGACCTCCAGGATGTAATATAATAAATTTATGTTGTTTTAAGTTATTAAGTTTTTTATGGTGGCAATAGGAAATTAATAGATAAGAACTATGCATATTCAGAAATGATTATATGACAGAAGTAGCACTGTAAACAACTAGAGAAAGAATGGACTATTAAAAATGGCTTGGAGACAATAGTTTGTCTATATAAGGAAAATAATTACGTCTTTGCTTTATGCCATATTCAAAATCAATTCCAGGTAGTTGAAAGACATACATGTAAAAAGTAATAATTTTACAAGAATATATAGAAGGACATGTTTTTTAACTGAGGAAAAGATTAGTTCAATATGATGCAAAAATCATAAAGGAAAAAGACTGGAAATGGAACACTTTAAACATTTAAATATCTGAACAAAAAAAGTAAAGACAAACCACAGACTGGCAAAGATTATATTAGTAACTGTTTAAACTAATTGCTTAAAAAGTTTGTATAACATTTTGGCAAATCTAGTCAAGTTCAAGATTCATGTATCCACAGAGCATCAATTCTATTGTTAGACATAGGGCTTTTACCAAGCCTCATACATATACAGATATATGTGCACAGCATAAGGTTAAGAGGAAGAATTTTGACTACCTAAGTTCATTTACCAACTATTCCATCTACTAGCTCTGTGACCTTGAATGAGATATTTAGCCTACCTGTATCCTATTTTTCTCAGGTATAGAATAGTATCACTGATTTATAAAATAAGTGTCCTTTTGGGCAAGAAAGGAATTAATATTTGTAAAGAAGTTAGTACATGCCATACAGAAATATATGTGTTCATTAATAAATAAAAGAGGTAGTATTTTAGATGAATCACAGACAACCCAAATATCCATCAAGAGAAGAATAAATAAAAGAAAATATATATTCATATGTTGTAGTAAAGAATTTCACCTCAATACTTGTAAGTAGTCAAAGGACAACTGGAAACTCCACATTGGGAACCCTTCTGGGCTCTGTCCTATACATTTCTTTACTTGACTAACTTCAATCTATATGTATTCCCTCGAATAAACTAAAACAATAACAGCTTTTAAGGAACCCTGTCAAGTCCATGTAGTAAATAATCAAACCTGAGGGTAATTCTGTAGAACCCACAATCTAGCAGCTGGTATTATAATTGTGAGTGGTCTTTTGGAGACTACATCCTCTAACTGTACAGTCTAATACCTTAAAATTAAAATGAATTAACTCCAGCCCCATCTACAAATATGGACACATTTCAAAACATTAATACTGATTGATAATAGCAAGTTAGAGAAGAATACTTTCAGGGATATCATTTACAAAAATTTTAACAACTTTATAAGCAAAATAATGTTATATCTCAATTAAGAGTATACAGATAGGTAGGAGGGTGGGTGGGTAGGAAGGTGGGTGGGTGGATAGATAGATGATATATGAAGTATGTAAAAATTCAACAGAATTATAAATACCAAATTCAGCATAGTACTTCTTTGAAGGGAGGGAATAAAAGTTATACTGAAGATTTCAATTGCTCAAATTCTTCAAATATGGTCAAATTTTAAGATCTGAAAAAACCAGGAGTACATGGTTTTTCTTTGTTATTCTGTGTACTATCTGAGGCATTCTGAAAATATTTTATAATCTACAAAGATTTTAAGTATAAATGGTAGAAATAAATGACATTCTCCAAGTATGGGGGAATGTTTCTACTGTCTTTCTAAATTCAATCACTTTAGTGTATATGACAAAGCTGGCTTTGGTAGATTCAAGGTTAGGTAATAATTTATTCTGATATAAATCCTCAAAGATATAAATAAATTATTTTCCAAATAAGAAGTTTAGAAAGTACAACAAAAGCATATTAGAGTCAGCAGGTAAAAATCCCTATGCTTGAGAAGACTTGTGAACACTATATATTTTACCTAGGACACCAGCTGTAAGATGCTCTCCTTTTTTATTAAGTCCTGTTCAGCAATCACATATAAACTTATATAACAATATTTATCAATCATGCTGGCACATCTGGTATTGAGACATTAGACACTATCAGAGTCTAAAAAGGGTTAGAAAAAAATAAATCTTTAGGTGAACTATTTTACAAGGTGATATACTGCCTTCTGTTGTTGATGGGGGGGATACTGGTGCAGAGAAAGTTGATGTGATCAAGACAATTGACCCTGTTTTCAATGTCAATTTCCTGTTTATACTGAAAGAGCCCATATGAAAATGAACTATTACTGGCCAATTCCACATAAATAGGCTGAATTAGGTTAAGGCCCTAAAATGAACAAGTTATAACTATGGACCAGACCAATGTTTTAATTGGGATATCTTTATGTCGTTTGAGGGAGCACCATGCTTGCAAGCACCGCTATGGATGAGCTGTTACAAATGCATTCACTGAGTTTTTCATTTTAGTCAATTTGGTTCAGGTTTATATATATACATGCACATATACACAGAACATTAGAGAAGACTTAACCTTGTTGTGTCAATCCCCCATTGAAGAAAAGCTATTTTTAAATGTCATCCTAGATTCCAAGAGGAAACAAAGGAATCAAGTTCAGAACCAACTGGAATTTGGTTCTGAATATAAGGTTAAAATTATAAAATATCATGACACAGACTATAATTATATTATCAAAAGACTGAGTGATACATTTAACTGAAATTAATGTAATGTCTATAAAGACTGCCTTTCATTATGTATTACATTGTTTACAGAACATATTGTTAGTATAGTTATTTTATCAAGTCTCCTGAAACTTTGTTTTTTGAGCTAAACGAGGCCTCTAAAATATATTTAAATATAAAATATAAGCAATATCTGTAACTATTTTTAGAATCTATCAAAAATTACCTGCTTTTCAACAATATGATCTATTAACAGTTGGCATGCACTGCATGGAAGAACACAAGAAAGTAATAAGGCTCCACTAGATAAATGCTTGCTTTTCAGTGCCTTAAATGGCAGCCTAGCAACCCAAGGAGTAACAGGCTTTACCAATGGAAAATTAAGCTATCCAAAAGAGCAACACCTTAGAGATGGTCAGGCGTCCATTTTGGTTCAGTTTATAGCAGCCATCCTGGGACCCGACAGAATGCCTAGCAAGGTTGTTCTGTACACCTACCTTCTCTAGGGTAGTATGAGACCTAGAGGCAATTAAGTATGTATTATGGGACTGATCGTACAAAAAGAAATCTACAAGTGTTCTAAATAGAGTAAGTAGTACTTTTCCTCCGAAGATCACTACAAAAACACATTTGAACACTTTGTCAAATGCTATTAAAAACAAACCAAACAAAAAAGGGTCTATTACAGAAGGGGGAAAAAATTGACCACTGGTCATCATCACTGTGCTTTAGTGACATCCCAGTGTATACCATAAACAAATACATCAGCAGTTACATTCAACTGTAAGATATGTCTAAGTGCTTTGAGATACAATAAGGCCTCAGTTGTTCCAACTATCTATACAAAGTTCAACTGTGTTGCTACATTCATGCATATATATTTATCATAGCACTATATTAAAACAACACATTGAGTTTTCTATCATTTTTACTCAGTGCCTGCTGCTCTGAAAAACGTGTAGGGAGACCTACATATTTGTGAATGTTTATTTTATATACTTAAATGCACATAGACGTGGGGGGGTGGCAAAAGTATTAATGTTTTTAACACATACACACACCATGAATGCAGTCTTACCATATGTCACATGGCATGCTTATGGGTTATATACATATACAATATGTTTATATAAATATATTATGTACTGCTTACATGTTTATATTACTTAGCAGAAGGTTCAATTATACTTCCATCCTTAATTCTACTTCTTGGTATTTGGTATCTTTCTTTGAGAAGTAAGTAGAGGGAAGAAGAGTATTTATATGTTAGGTGTCAGAAGTGAATGCTAAATTTTTGTTGTAATGGATCTGCCTCCTGGGAAGGCAACATTGGGCAGCATCTCTCCCCAAGATCCATACTAAAACATAACCTATTATTAAACTCAGCTTAGATTTCCTATTGGCTCAGCACTAAACACATTCGCAAGAGGTAAGTAATAGGCCACTACTCTCGCAGCTGCAGTAAACTGCGTTGTGATCACAACAATCCCATGTTAGCCCTCACACCCTGCTATAAGCTCCTGGAATTCATCATCCAGTAGAGATGAAGCTTGACTCTGTTCAGCAGGATGATAGGTAGGTAGGTAGGTAGGTAGGTAGGTAGATAGGTAGATAGATAGATAGACAGATAGATAGATTCCTCCACTGAGTGCCCCACTACCACAATCACTCATTCACAGTGAATAAGAACAGTCAAAACAGCTGGCCACATCTTATACCAGTCTTGGTGACACAAACTGAGGGGCGCTTGTCTGGTAAGCAGTGATCAACCAAATCAAAATTCCCAGGCCATCAGAAGCCAAACACACACTCTCAGTTATGATATGTGAATTGCAAAAATCAGTTCTCAAAGATGGTTGTGATATCAACATGGACTTCCCAAATCCAGAATCAGATTCCTTTCTTGATCATCCCACTTACTAGCTGTATGACTTTTGTTTCAGTTCGAAAGACCATACAATGGAAATAATAATAACTACATAGGGTTGCCCATGGATTGAGTTAATGAATATGAAGTCCTTACTGTGTATCTGGCACATCATTAATAATCAAGGCATTGCAGCTTATGCTAGCTATCACCTCCAACAGCAAACAAGACAAGGTTTACAGAATATACAACAATCCATGTAGGGTCTATAGTCTACATTGCTCTGTGCAAGAATCTGCCTCCAGATGTTCAAGATCTCTGCAGCTTCTTCCAATAGACTTTAAGCAACTTAAGCACAGGGTCAATTCAAAGACCTTCCACAGAGAGATCTGTGACAGTTCTAAGAGCACTGTTCGTACTGATAGCAACAAACAATGAGGTTTACTCCTTCCTTCCTAAACATATATGAAATCAAGGCTACTATGAACCAGACATAGTTCTGGACACTGGAGACACAAAAGTAAACAACACAAATGTGTCTTTATTGCCATATAACTTATCTACTGTGAGAGAGACAATAAAGAAATAAGATAACTGTAGATAGTGGCAAGTTTTCTGAAAACCAAACAAAAGAAAACAAGATAATATGATGGTAACACAGAGGGTGGAATGTTATGCAAGTTAATTAGAGATACCCATTTTCAGAAACTAAGGTTTGAGCTGACACCAGAGAAACCAAAGAAAGTAACCACATGAAGATTTGAAGGAGCAACATCTCAAACAGATTAACCAGTAAATTTCCAAACTTGAAGTACAAACTAGCTTAGTATGTTTGAGGAAGAGAGTTGAACACAGGATCAGGAAGAAATACAGTATAAAATGACATCACAAAAAATAAGTCAGGGGCCTGACCAGACAAGGCTTTGAAGGCCATGATGAGGAACTGGAATTTTATTCAAAATATAATAAGAAACCACTAGAAGGGTTTGAGAACAGCAGTGATATGATAAGATTCATATTTTTTAAAAGATAGGTCTGGCTGTTCTGTGTAGAATTGTTAAGTGGGTAAGAGTGGAAGATTCTGCCATAGACCAAATCAAAGATGATGGCAACCTGAAGCAAGGTAGTGACAATACAGACAACAAAGTAAAGGGATTGGGTACACATTTAAGACATAAAGCTGATAAGTATCACTGATAGACAGAATGTAGGAGGGAGATATCCTCCTGAAAAAAAGTTAAGGTAATTTCCATAATCAGAGGCAGATTCTCCCCCTTGTAATGTGTAACAATCAAATGCAACTTCTCAAGACGGATAATCTTCCTATACCAGGTATTGCTTTGAAGGGGTACTCTAGAAGCATTCATGTTCCTCCTGGGAGGTAATTATAGACAACTAATTGATACCAACCTCAATATCCACTATCTCTTGAACTTTAATCAAGATTAGTACTTAATATTCTGGGTACTAATTTGTACACAGGAGGACAGTGAGCAGATTAGTTTTTGTGCCTTCAAGGAGCTACCATGAATGTGGAAGAACAGCACTGTTGATAATTCAACAGATTATTTGGTGCAAGTAGGATGCAGATTTCACGCTCAAGGAAAAGGTTGTGGGCAGATGGATTGTCCTTTAGGCACTGCTGTCACTCTTAGAAGGCATAATCATCATGCTTAACTTAGAAAAAGCTGTCAAAAAGCAATACATAGCCTTCAGAAAACTTACTCCCAGAAACTGCCTCTATTTTACAGATCTTAGTCATATATCTAGCTTCCTCTGTTCTTGGTGACATTCTGTAGATGATATATTCATTTTTTCCCCAGCTTTTCCAGCTGTCCTTAAATTTAACCTTCTATAGGAAAGTCACACTAAAACTTATGTATTGGATGGCAGAAACAGATCTATATTAATAACTACACCAGGGGCCCAGAATAAATTAACATAAATTATCGAATACAAGTCATCATTCAGTCTTTTAAAAATAAGGCCTTTCAAAATATTGGGGGGGGTCAATTTATATGCCTGGGTCACAACCTAGGCTCCATATCTATATTCACATGTACAATGGATGCCTGGTTTGTACATGGGTGACAAACACCACACAAACTCAATAAATATCTCAATATAGCTTATCACAATGACATTGAGAGGACTTTTGATGGAAAACATTAACTGGTATTTCCTGTTATTCTTTAAACATTTTAATTCCAGCTAAGCTCTTAATGCTGAACCTTTGAGTCTGAACATTCAGGCTAACAGACCCATCTTTAGTATTTATGACTTATCTACCTAAGTAAATTCATTTAAAAGTAGCTCGTTCAAATTCAAAAGGAAGCCCTTTGTTCAAACTTTTGGGATATAGAAAACAAGTCTATAGTAAACCTATTTAATCTCTTGAGATTTCCTTAAATCAATCTCCTTACTCAGCCCCTTTCTCAGGTCTGAGTCTTTCCATGATATAATTACTCATGGTTTGAATAATCCTTATTTAAATCCCTGTTCTATGCTGATACGCACTCTTGAAAACTCAAAATGCATAAATAATATTCAAGAGGTACCAAGTTTGAATCTAGATAATATGCTCCTCTTTTTCATTTCTAATGCCCTTCATGGCTATGTCTAGTATTATGCGGGTATTTTTCAATTTAGAAACAAAAATAACCAAAAATAACATTATTTAAAAGCCCGATGTAAGGACTCCTATAACTCTTTACTGGTTGAAAAATATATACAAAGACCATGATGTTAGAGACACAGCCATTTCCCTACTTTTTTCACATGGCCCTTGTGAAACAGTCCATCTGCTAATACTCTTCAGCTTAAAATTTTTCGATCTATATAAGCTCTCAGTGTCAACCATAAACTGGAAAAAGGGTTACTGATAGGATGGGAAGTTACTATGCTGACTCAGTAATCATTTATAAATATGTAAACAAACAAATACACCCACTAAAACCTACACACTGATCCTTGGGAGTCTACTGTAAAAATCTCCTCATGCAAGTAAGAGTTCATTTAAACCACCCCCTTCCTTCCTTCCTGTGTTTAAACTAGATCTCTATGCATGACTAAACATTATCCCCAACCCCATGGTGAGAGACCATTTTTTTTTTAAAGCAGTCTTCAGTACAAAATTTTATCAAAGGCTTTTTGAAAATCCAAATGTTCACTGGCTCCCCCCTTTTCACACTTATTTATCCCTCTCAAAGAACTCTGTTAGATGGCTAAGGTATAATTACCTCACAAAAACCATGCTGTTTCTTCCTGTGGGTTCTACATTCAAGAATTTCACCCGTTAGCTGTTTATTACAAAATTGAGTGTCATATTAAAGTAATAGTTAGCCATATTGCTCTGTGGTCTCCGGGTTATATGGTGAAACTGTATAGCATGGATACCTTTTCAACTCCCCAGATCAACTCATTTCCTTTAACTGACCCTTACATAACTGAACCCTTTTTTAAGACTGTTATATTTTAAACTGAGATGGTTTATATGCAAAAGTGGTCCAGGTTTCTATAATCACAGAGAGGATATGGTACTTTTAATTTTTTCCCTTTGTTGGCTTACATAAATCAAATAAAAACAGGATATTCAGTTGTGTTAGCAAATTCCAGGAAAGGCCTGCAAGTCTTCTTAGTTCAAAGGTTAATGGTACTAGTTCAGGACTGAAGGTATAGCTGTCTGCTTTTATTCAGCTAGGGTTGTATGTAAGAATAAAACCAAATCAACCAAATATTCATTTATTAAGAGTCCTCCACTGCATTAGTTTTATAGTGGGTAGAAACATGTAAGTTATGGATTTAGCCTTCTGTTAAACATAAGACAAATGACATAAGTGTAACAAAGAGAAAAATTAAAGACTAAACTAAGGAGTATAAGTACAATAGTAGAATTCAAAGACTAAAGATTCAGTGTGCATTGGAGATTTGAAGGAAACCTTTAACATAATCTTACAATATATCAGAAATATTAAACTATTGGCCTAAAAATACACCACTTCTAGTGGAAAGAGGAAGTAGATCTCATAACTGTACTAAATCAAGACTTGAAGAGGAGTAGCAGATTGTTATAGAGTGGGGATAGGTTTTATAAAGCAAAGAAGTATGAGAAAGAGCAGGAAGTTGTGAATTTGCATGGATATCTGAATGAATGAATGGATATACAAAGTGGTGAAGAACAGGAAGTAGTTAAATGATGAAATAATTATGGAAGGATAGGTTAAAAAGTAGATAGAAGAATTTGTTCCCTTGTTAGGGAAGAGGAAGGAAGCAGGACAGCAGCTGAGGTTTAAAGAAGGAATTCAGGATAAACAATGAAGAGTGGAAACTGAGGAGAAAGTCTAACATGAAGACAATAAGAAGAAATGATACAATAATTAGGAAAGAGATAAGGTTAAACCTGTAGATTGTATGCTATCAATCAGGAAAAAGAAAAATACTACTGGAATGCCTGTGGCTTCCTTAAGGAATACTCATTTTACACAGCAAGTCAAAATCCAAAAGGAGACTGTCTATGGTATAAATTTACTACCTAGTTGGTAACTGTGAGTTTGACGTAATAAATGTGTATTTTAGAATAGTCACAATAAATTTCTTTTTAAAACTCAGTTTGGCCAAGTGTGGTGGTGCATGCCAGTAATCCCAGTGACTATGAAGGCTGAGGCAGGAGGACTGCAAGTCTGAGACCAGACTCTGCAACTTAACAAGGCCCTAAGCAACTTATTGGGACCCTGTATCAAAATAAAAAATAAACAGCACTAGGGTTGTGGCTCAGTGGTAAAGCACCTCTGTGTCCAATACCCAGGACCAAAAAAAAAAAAAAAATCTCAGTCTGGCAAAAGATACCATCCTCCCAACTATGCAAATAAAAAATGTTATTTACCTATAACAAGGAATTGCCAACTGACATTCAGGAGGACAAATCTAGCCCATACCTAAGTATTATTTCACCTCACAGATTATAAAAAATACAAACAAATCTACATTTGCATAAAAAAGCTGAATCTATGGCTTTTTTTAAGAATAAGAAAATCTAGATCTGCGAACCCTAGAAGTGGAACTATAGTTAAGACCTGTGATTGCAGAGTGGCTGATCCCTTTGATAGGCCAAGTGCTCTAAATTCACTGTGGTATTCTCCACTACCTATGATCCTCTTCCAGCTTAAGGCAACTTCCTTTATATGACCCACCTTGATTCTGTACCTATTTGTGATTATGATCTGTATGCCTCCTATGTTCATTAAGTTTTATTATTTTTATTTACCTTGTCATGAAAGTTCCATATAGGATAATATTTAGAATGTTGTGGTTTAAAATTTAAAATATGGCTCTTCTAAAAGAAGATATTAGTCAAAGACAGCAAAATGAAAACATTAGCAGAGTTGATAGAATTCTGAGAATGTCCATTCACAAACACTGGTTTTAGAAGATAGGGAAAGAGAAAAATGAATTTGACACTCTGAGATGGCCAAAGATTATTTTTTCTGAAAATCAGTAGGGTGTTTCCATTTCTAATCTACTATAATAAGTAATAAAGGTATGTTGGGAAAGTCTGTGAATTTAAACATCTCAGCTTCTTTTTAGATTAAAAAATCTGCTTAAGAGATAAAACTCAAAGATAAATGAAAGTTTAAACCACATTCTGAATTTGTGTGTGTGTGTGTGTGTGTGTGTGTTTGGTCAGCTTTATTGAGATTTGCTATTAACTTCCAAGTCTTTGCAGTTTAGTTATATATGACAGTGGATGACTATACAGATTTTAAAGAGAATACTCTTTATTTATACTGTTAATTTATCCATCCAACATTTAATTGACTATCTACTAAGTGAAGATAGAATACTATGCTTTACCATTACAATTTTAGTCATTGACTTGAGAGTCTATTATTCTATTACCAATAACTTTCTAGAGTTTCTATTATCGACTTAAAACACTACTTTCCCCTCCCTTGCCAACCTTGACAATCATTTCTTATCAGTAAGGTTATAGAGGGAGAGGGAAAAAAACACATTTCATATATAGAGAGGGGGAGGGTGGGCAGGGAG
>NW_026000305.1:1824828-1827620 GCF_001458135.2 Marmota marmota marmota | reverse complement strand
GAGACTAGACTTTCTGCTAATATAGAAGTAATTCCATTGTCAGAGAATATATGGAATGTTGGATTTCTGCTTCATCTTAATTAGAAATGGCCACATCTTACAGTTCAATTATATAACATTTAATACAAAGATAATCCTTATATTTTTGAAGTTTTGGAGAATTCTGGAATTAAGATGAAGGAAATACAAATTTGATTAAGAAAAACAATGGTTATTTGACATTAATATCTAGATCTGACTGAGAATTTAGATAATTTTCTTCAGTCGCAAGCATGTCTTCCTTTTGTCAAAATTAGAATTGAAAAATAAAAATATAACTTTCAAGCATACACAATAAAATAATTATACTGCACATTAATTTTGAAAATGAAAACTTCTTTTCTAACATTACAAAATCTTGGACTTTTTTCAAGACTAAATTCACTTTAATACACTCTGACAGAATGTAATGCTTGATTGCACAAAGCTGTGGCTAGAACTCCTTTTTAAGTATCGTCAACTATATAATAGGAATGGCCAATACTTAACAGTTGTTAAGAAAAAAATACAAGGCTCAGCAACAAGGAATTTCCCATTTGTCCCATTTTAATTAAAGTTAAAAAAACATGGGAATCCATGTAAATAGTTTCTGAGAAATATTTAGTACTGGGTCTAATGAGGCATATTTTTCTGTTTGTTTCACTTATTAAACTGCCACTTCAAATATTTGTTTATAATAAGCTCAAGGAAAATTCACAAAAGCAACATAACATCTGCACAATATATTAGTCAAATAGTTGAGTATATATGCAGTATAACCTAACTTTTTGATGTTATTAACTCCAAACAACAGACATTTAAACCCATATTACTCTAATTAATTGAGTACTGCTTCCAACAATGAGATAGATTTTACTGAAAGAGTGCATACCAACACTGTACTGAATTTCAACTTTGCCCTAGTGACATCAAATTCTAATACAGATAAATTAAGAATTGTGAAAATTTTTGGCTGGTATCCCTCATCCTACACAGACTTTAAAATAACCAATTTCAGTTCCTATCAAGGTAGGAATCAGTAGTTGTATTTTTAATATAGCTACAAAACAATAGGACCCATTAAGAGCTGAACTTTTGACAGCAGTATTCAAGATGATTTATGAGTTTGTATATAATTTGATTATTCTATTAATTCTGTTGATTACTGTTTCAGCTAATAAAGTGAAGGTCACTTCCAAAATAAATCTTCATTACATTTCACAGAAAGTAACTGCCTCCAAGTAGTTGTTTTCTTTAATTAAAAACTAATGTAACAAGAAAGAAGATAGGCTTCAGGGTTACAGCATCTGTTGATACAAGAGAAGTATACTGTGTGGATTCAACTCAACAAAAAGTGTCTCTTCATCAAATACTTTCAATTTCAAATTAGAGTAACTATTTTATACATATTCATTTGTACCAATTTTAACTTTACAAGAATAAGAGTTGGATGATATTAATGGTTTAGAAATTAAAATTAAAAACATAAAGGAAAGCATAACTGAAAATATTCTCCAAATGCTTTAACATAAAATGTAAAAGCAATTTTTTCATTTCAAAAATTATATATGTGGAATTGTTTATATGAAAAAGAAACCCTAGGTCTTTGCCTTAGCCAGAGTTTTTCCCTAAAGGTGGCAAGAGACCATCTCTGCCCCATAAGATAAATACTGGGCACAAGGCCCTAACAGATTGGAGGGAGATCAGAGGAAAAATGACAAGTGGTCACATTAATATATTATTCTCATTTATTTTTACACACAGAACATTTTGTGTCCTGGACTAATGCTTTGTTTTATTATTATTTTAAAGTTCCCAAGCCCTTCAGCTTGAGGTCCTATCATCAAAGCTGATGAATCATACAACTACATAAAACCAATAAAGTAGATTAAATATGATGCATATTTTCACATAGAAATAAAAAGAAATCCTCAAACTCAGGAAATCATATTTCAAAAGACAAAAATGTTTGAATATAAGAAATTGCAGATGCATGAAAATGCTACAAATCAGCAGGTGGTAATAATTTCTACACTGCCAATAACCTTAGTTGGAGCATTGTCACAAATTACACTCCTGATTATCTCCTTCAGGCTGCTCTGGGTCACCTTAACCATTCTATACACAAAAAGATCCTACCTTAACAGTTTTGACACTCTAGTTCCTGCTACCTAGAAAGTCCTTCCCTTAAATCTTTGAAAGTTCCTGCCTGGCCATCATATTCTGGCCCTGTACACTCAAATGCCACCCTCCTGAGTGCTTATTTGCCCATTACTCCCTTTAAAAAAGAATCCCCCTATCCCTGCCAAAATAACTCCCTGCACTATCATCGTATTTTTCTTCATAGAACATTAACTCTCTTAAATTGTTTTTGTCATATTTCTCTGTCCAAGAGCCTTTAACATCTTCCCTAACAAGAGACTTTCCCTCTGTTCAACAGTGTATCCCTAACATCTACAAAAAAAAGGCTAGGAAAGATTAAATATGTACTTATTATTGAATTCTAATTTTCTTCTGAATTTGTATATGACAAAATGAAAAGCCTGAGTTTATAGTCAGATGCTCTCCTTTTTGTGTAATAAAACACCAATTGTAGGGGCTGAGATTGTAGCTCAAAGGTAGAGCACTCACCTAGCAAGTGTGAGGAACTGGGTAGGAACCTCAGCACCACATAAAAATAAACAAACAAACAAATAAAGGAATTGTATCCAACTACAACTAAAAAAAAATCTTTAAAAAATACCAACTGTAGGTCTTTGGTGGGGGTGGGGGGG
>NW_026000305.1:1743674-1824293 GCF_001458135.2 Marmota marmota marmota | reverse complement strand
GGGGGTGGGGGGGGGAGCAAGGCTCTATAACTGTTATCCCTACCTAGCATGCCTCAAGAGAGAGTGTGCTTGCATAAACAAAACTCGTGTAAATACTAAAGATGTCAGCAAGTTGCAAATAATATTATTGGTTATAACCCAAAATGAACTATCCTCACTCTTACTAGGCCCTCTTCCTGACAATACTACATATTTGCAATAGTACAAGTTTAGGGGCTTAATCTATGACCATGGAAGAGACATAATTCAAAAGGGACATAATCAATGTGTAGAAGAAAGTAAGGTCTGAACCAATACTAGTCATGAACTATAAGTTCCTTTTTGTATTTCTTTTACAGATTAAAAAAAAAATCTAATGTAGAAAAGATCAATTTTGTTGAAATATCTAGTTTCTCATTGAATAGTCACAATCACTAATATTCTTTACCTTGTAAAAAGCAGCATTTAAACATATACATCAGTTTTCTATTACTACATTATAGGGAAATGCTTCAACTTTGATGTTGTGATCTTTGAAATCTACTTTGCTATTCCCCAATCCTCAATGGAACCTAGGTGGGAGAAGGTGAGAAAGGGACAGTGTATAACCATACTTTTCCATAATTAAAATTCCCCCATAAATGGCCTCTAGTTAATTACCTCTTGAAGTCTTCCTCTTACACAAAATTCAACATTTTATGAAGTTTTCTGTAGAAGGATCAGTTTCCATACGTTTGTAAATACTGAAAAGGCAAAATGTACTTACAACACAAGAAGCCACTGTAGAGGGAAAAAAGCTTTAGAATTTTCAATCTTATATACCAACAAAGTTGATTACAAAATAGTACTACCATATTGGCATTCTTATAGAATTGATGTCATTTTCAAGTATTAGATTGGCGTTGACACTATGTATAAATAAGGCTGGAATAGTAACGATGATATAAAGATGAGAGGTCAAAGTAAAGATGATGAACCTTATGCAAGCCACTTTAAAAGCAAAATGAATCAAGGCAATTCAGAAAAAAATAATTATAAATCTTATGGTTTTTCATATCTGTTGTACTATAAAACTTATCAAAAGCCTATGTTATTTTTATAAATAAAATGCCTATTTGATAGGAAAGTAAAAGTTAACTTGCTTCAAGGCACAAATGAGAAAAATTGCAGCAGCAAAGTTAAGAAAGAAAATAGCAAAAGAGGCTGGGGTTATGGCTCAGCAGTAGAGCACTTGCCTCACACATGTGAGGCACTGGGTTTGATCCTCAGCACCACATAAAAATAAATAAAGATATTGTGTCCATCTTAAAAAAAAAAGAAATAGCAAAAAGAGTAACCCGAATATTATTCTCACCTAAAATACTCATTGCCAAAAACCATATCTTTTTTATTTCCTTTTAGGAATTAAAAATAAGTAAAAATCCAAAACCACAGGGCTATAGTTTATATATTGTAGTATATTTTTCTTCCACAAAATATCTGAAATTATGTTTTCTCTTTCCTTAGAATACAAGAAAACATATATACTGGCTATTAATAAACCAACTTCTATCTAGTAAGATCAATAAAAGCCATCATCCCAGATGACTTACAGATCAATTATAAAATTCATGCTTAACTTAATAATATAGTAGTTCTCAACCTAGATGGTCTGAGAGACAGTGTATCTCAAGCTTACTGAAGAGAAAAACAGTGGCATTTCAGTAGAACATATGTAGAGCCCACAGACTCTCTATCTATGCAAAAGCCTGTAAAAATCCTTGGTATTTCTGTAGGAATGAGTCAATTATGCAAATACATCCAACACGTGTATTAGAATAAAAAAGATAGAGAACTACTTGTTCAAATATTCAATTTATATCAAAAAATGACATTCTGCCACACAGAGAACCTCATTAGGCTATAAAGCTTTTCTGTCTATATGTCCTCCTTTTTGCTAGCTTGATTTCTGAAATGTAAAATGCTTTTTAAAAAAATATTTATTTTTTAGTTATAAGTGGACACAATGTCTTTATTTTACTTTATATGGTGCTGAGGATCGAACCCAGTGCCTCACACATGCTAGTTGAGAGCTCTACTTCTGAGCCACAACCCCAGCCCTGTAAGATGCTTTTCAAAAATTTTTTTTTAGTTGTCAATGGACCTTTGTTTTATTTATTTATATGTGGTGCTGAGAATGAAACCCAGTGACTCACACATGCTAGGCAAGCACTCTGCCACTGAGCCACAACCTCAGCCCCATAAGATGATTTTTACATGCCATTTGAACACAAACTATCTGTTCCAAACTGACATTACATAATTAAACTCATGTAAATTTGCAACTTAGTTTTGTACCACTAGAGAATATATCCCTACTTAGAGTACCCATGGTTCCTTTGATAACTTCCAGGGGGAACAAACTGCATAAAAGCTCAAATTTAATATATAAATTGACAGATTAATATCTGTTAATCTCACTGGTTATGGGTATTTTGAAATATTTTCTGAATGCAATGGTCAGGACAATTTTATTAGCATATTTTATTAGTACAAATATTTAAGACCATCTCCATAAAGAAAGGCTAAGTTGAATATCAGAAACACTGGGTTTGTTCAATTGGCTGTAAATATCAATAAGCATTAGTGCGTTTACTGAAGCCTCAAAAATACAGAAAAATTATTTTCTATCCCAGTAATTATTCAGACATAAATATTTCTGTTCTATATGTTTTGATATCTTAAGATCTTTATTTTAAAGAAGATACGCATTAGAGATAAGTAATGCATTCATTCGCATTTTGTCCAAAATATTTAAAATAAGGAAGTCATGATCAAATGTTTCTGATTTTTACACTTCATTTATCTGTAACTAAAGGACTGCCTTAGTTTGCTGGTTTTATTTCAAGCATTAAAGCATTAATGTTCAAATAGACATTAAGTAGTGGTTTTATTGCTACTTCCAGAGTACAAAGAAAACTAATGCTTGTTTTCATTTGTTATCTGTTTGGGAACAGTATATCCTCACACTACTACAATGAAGGAAAAATAGTGAAGACTAACCTCACAAAAAAGAATAGGCAAGAAAGTTAATTCCAGTCATGTACTAGGTGTTACTGTAGATTTGAGAGCAGCGGTTCTGATCTTTGTATATCCACCTCTGTCATAGGACCACTATATCCTGACAGGTTAAGTGTTGATTTTGAAAACATCACAGAAGGTAGCAACACTCTAATAAGAAGTTTGGCCCTCAATTCATTTAGTTCATTCTATCATACCTAAGAATCTGAATTGACACATTTACAAGTTCACACAGTTACCAAATTATTTTAATTAACAATGATTCATACAGTGTGTACTCAGTGCCATGTAATGTTCTAAGAACTTTGCAAATATTAATTCCCTTAATCTTTATAACAACCCTATGAACTAAGTAGTTAAAACACAAAGTTAGGATCAACATTAATAATTCACTAAATAAATGTGATAACTCTCCTATTCAAAAGAGGTTATTTGAGAGTTAATTTCCTCTTAAACACACCAAAAAATTGTGGGTCTATGTGTAAGGGACCACAATCTAAAACTAAGGATTTAGAAGAATATTTTCAGATTTTAGTAGTGCCAAGAGATAAAAAAAAATAAAGAAAGAAAGAAAAAACAGCTGCACTAAGAGTTAAATTTTGTTTTAAAAAAATCCAGCTGGGAATGCAACAAGTTTGAAAGATAGGGCTATTTACAAAGGTATGTGCACATGTGTGGTAAAATCTAATTTATATGAAATAACCAAAAGGTATCAGTCTAAGTACATATCATAAAATACATGTTTATAATTTTCAAGTATTGCCACACATACATTCATTAACTAAAGATAACAGGGGTCACTTTAAAAAAATAGTTGAAATTAGTTTGGTTTCTTGAGTTGGTATAAAAAGATAATGTGCTTTCCTGCTCATGTTGTTCATTTGTTTAGTAAGCTGATTAGATACAGAGTACAAAGCCAAAGCATTTAAACAGTGAGGAATTCCAAATTAGTGAGATTAAAATTGAATTTTTATTGTAGAAGGATGCTACTTGGTAAGACTTTTATCCTATTTCATTATATTAGACAAATGCAAGTCTACTGCCTATTTATAGAGAAGGGAGAGGACATGGCATGAAAGAGTAGATAACTAGGGAAAAGGAATGGCTAAAAGCTACATGAATTAGTTTAGTCCTGACAGAATTCCCTTTAATAATTTATTCCGTATTATATAAAATAATACTACAATTTCTCTCTTATGGTATTTACTCTTATCCCATGACTATTTCTAATTCAATTTAAATAATTTCATTAAGCATATAGAATTTGATGGTCAATGTTCTAAGTTATTAGCTGTGTATGAGTAAACTATAGATGGAATTTAATAGTAAGAAAAACTTATGAGGTGCCCATTTTGTAGATAGTTATGTACTAGGAGTAACAGGAGAGACAAGGTGACTACATTTTATATAGCAAGCGTATGCATCGACGGACAAATTACCATGCAATTTAATTACATAATTAGATTTTAATGCAAGATCAAGTTAATACAAACTGAATGAATAGCCTATAATATATATGTTAATCTTTCATAAGTCACCAAAACACTCATTCTAAATACCATGACTGTGAAATCATGTAACTTTTATATAATAATACTCGACCCTGGTGTTGGACACTTTCCTTACTTCACTACATTTGAGTCCTAAAGTATCCCAGGGTGGGAGTAAGATTAAATGATTACCCTTTCCATAATAAAGATAAGACCACTGAGACTGTAATAATTTAAATAACATATTCAAGTCCATGCAAATAATAACATAAAAGCCAGAATTAGAGTGCAATTCTGAGACTGCTACTTTTTGAACACAAAAACACCTTCTAATTTTATGAAGACTTAGTTGTCTTTCCTTTCTAAAACAGAAAGCAAACTGAAGAGGAATTACAAATAAATAGCTTTGTTAAAATTACATGAATTGAGAATAAAAACAAATTTAAATGGGGGAACAGTAAAGAACACATGGAAATCCAGCTCTCTAACACACACTTAAACTGCTGGCAAGTAAAGCATGGAATCTTTGTATCTGCCTGTCTTTATTTATTTATTTAAATAAAAATTTGTTTTTTGTGATTTTTAATGACAATATTCAATTTAGCTTAAAAATAAACACATTCCAAATATTATTTCTATCACAACTGCACAATAATATATTGGTTCCAAAGATACTTGGCAAAAATTGTTTTGAATGATCTATAAAATGTTAATCTGTGCAATAATATAATATAACCTTTCAGGTTAATCAAATTTAAATTTCAGCCCCCAAACACTGCCATTATTTCAATTATCAGCCTTGCTCCATAAGGAGCCAGCTACCTTCCATTCTAACAAAAAATTTTATAACTATTTTAAGATCTGGAGTAGTATACATACATAACATGGTAGGAAAACTGGAGTAGGGGAGTTTACCTACCTATTAAAATATCCTAATATCTGAATTAGCAATGAAGAGGACTGCTGCTAAATTTGAAACTGCAACTTAAATGTAAGTTTTAATAAGAGGTTATTCCCAAATTAAAAGTCTTTTCCTGTCAAAACCTGAATAATAATGCAGGCAAGGACACAAAAGCATTCCACTGCTTTATTAACGACAATGCTCACTGATCTGTGAATAACCTGGAAAAAATTGAAGATTATTGAGTTACTTTACCAATCTATCCATCCATCACCACAGAACAGGTTTCAGAATGATGGATTGTCTCACCACCCTGCTGTTTATCCCACGCAAAACTCTCTCCTCAAGGGAAAACAAACAAATGATCATATAAACACAATCATGCTTACCTTCTATATTTTATGTATCATCTCTATGCCAATATAAACTATTAACTAGAGAGAAGACTGCCTTTAAAATCATATACAAATGATTCAAAAAATGAGGTATGCTGCTGTCCTTACTTTACATTCCAGAATTTTACAGTTCATACAAATTGTATTCAAATAACAGCCCTCAGCTTTAGGGACACAAGTTTTTCATTAATCAAATTCACACTGCTCTTCTAATTTAATAAGTACACTTTTCAGTTGAGATAGCATATCTTAATGATTCCCATTTTTTTTTCTTTTCTGGGAGTGTGGGTAGTGGGGGTCATAGAGCTCTAGAGCTACTGAAATTATGAACCCCATAAAAATGTAACACAAAATTTGGCATGCAATTTCAAGGCATTTACCTCCAAATTCCTGAAATCCTAGTGACTGATTATAGACACTGGATATCAGGTTAAGAACCGTGAATTTGAAGAACTCCTCTTACTATACTGAGCTTTCTACTGCTGTTTTATTTTAAGCTAAGATGTATTTGTTAAATGACAGCTATAAGGAGGACCTGGAGTCAGACTTCTGTAATCCCAGCAATTTGGGAGGCTGAGTCAGGAAGATCCTAAGTTCTAGAAAATCCTGGCAACATAGTGAGACCCTGACTCAAAATAAGAAAACAAAAAGGGCTAGGGATTGAGCTCAGTGATAGCATGTCCCTGGGTTCAATACCCAGTACCTCAAAAATCTGTTTATAGATCTCCTTATGTTATATTTGATGGTGGTCAAATATTAAAAAAGAGGATTATAATTATGTGCATATACATGTGTACACATAAGATTTGTGTTGAAAAAAGTAGAAGAAAATATACTAAAATGTTCAACATGGTATTGTTAATAAGTAATGGAATTTAAGTTAATTCTTATAATAACAAATTATTTTCTAAAAGTGCTGCATAAGTAAAAGTGCTGCATGTGAAATTATGTCTTTCATAATAAAGGCAATTTTAATTTTAAATGTAGAACCAATTGAAGAAAACGGTTAAATTATGGTATGTACAAGTATATATGTCTATATGCTAGACTGTTTGGCCATTTATAGTTTTAAAGTATGTTTAAGTACACATATGTATTCATAGATGTAATATATATATATATATATATAAAGGTGGGAAGATACGACAAGGCAACTTAACAACAATTAACACTAGAAGTAAAATTCAAGTTTGGAGAATGAGGAATGAGGGAATGAGGCTTGTATTTCAATATAAAACTGGGTGGGGAGTATTTTTTTCTTGGTATTTTATTTTTATCCTGAAGTACTAACATAATGTTCCTCAGTAATTTGCTTTTTAGTGGCTACTTAGCATCTGCTACATACCAGGGACTTTGCTAAATGACCTTCATGAATTATTCCACTGACTCAAATGCTAAGGTATTTTAGACTGCTCAGACCCTTAAATAATTTTTAGATTGCTCCAGATTACAGAATCAAAAATTGAGTAAAATATCATAAAAAAGGACTGCAAGAAACTTTTATTCTCTCTGACTTTCAACATTTAACTTGTTCAGGAGCTTTTGTTAAGGAGAAAAATGACCCATGTTTGTTATACAAGGATCCAATATACCAAGTTGGACTAAACCAATATTTCTTAAGCAGGAATGGTTTTGCCTCAACAGGACATCTAGCAGTGTCTGGAGATATCTTTGTCACAAGTAGGTGGGTGAAGGTAGTGGCATGTGGTGAGTAGAGGACAATGATACTAAACATTCTTAAAGCACAAGACAGCCCTTCTCCAAACACAAAAAAGAATACTGCCAAAATTGTCAATAACAAGATTGAGAATCTCTATCATAAACCAAGGTGGTAGTGCAGGCCTGTAATCCTTGTGACTAGGAAGGCTAAGGCAGAAAGACCGCAAATTCAAGGAAAGACTGGAAAACTTAGTGAGAACCTGTCTCAAAACAATTAATGATGATGAAGATGATGATGATAATGATGATAATAATAGGACTGGGGCTGTAGTTCAGTGTGCTTAACCCTTGATCCAATCCTCAGTATCACCAAAAATAAAAACCAGACACACACACAAACACAAAAGAAAACAACCTCTAAAACAACTGTGTATCTCACATAAATACACCATGCTAAATGACAGGTAGGGACAAATCACTGGTGGCTATTGGCTCAGAGTAGAGCCTGAACTGTTGGTTCTTTTCTGAAAAATGGATGGGTTAACAGCAAAATGGGATTCCTATAGCTTCACCAAGGTGTAGCTATCCACTTAGATTGAATTAACTTCATGTTATCTCCTTGGGCCCTTACAAATCATTGCTGAGTACTGGTGACATTCATACCATTGTTACATGTTTTTGAACCTGATAAAGTATTCTTATTCTCTCCATGTTTCTTTCCTCAACTAAATTTAACACTTCATGACAAAGACGTCAAACTCTGACATATTCATTTCTCTCTCTCTCTCTCTCTCTCTCTCTCTCTCTCTCTCTCTCACACACACACACACACACACACACACACACACTAAACTTAGAAACAATTTAGGCATAAAATAGATGCCTTTAAAATTATCTGTTGAATTAAATGCAAAGAAATGAAAAAAAAATCACATTGACAACAAATGACACAGATACTTCTGTGTATGTTTTTGGTCATTTTAATTTAATCAAATCTGGTTT
Source organism: Marmota marmota marmota (assembly GCF_001458135.2). NCBI lineage: Eukaryota > Metazoa > Chordata > Mammalia > Rodentia > Sciuridae > Marmota > Marmota marmota. Next base: position 1,815,807 of record NW_026000305.1, on the reverse strand, counting down.
GTTTGTTTTTTCTTGTTAATTAGGATTGGACTTAGAACAATTCCCCTGGTTGCTTTCTCTATAGCAGTGTTCCTTAGATCAGAAACACCTGGGCACTTGTTAGAAATGCAAAATTTTATGCCCCACTCCAGATTTACAAGTGCAGAATTCTGGGGAGAGAGCTCAGTAATATATGTGTTAATTTCTGACACCCATGAATGTTTGAGACATACTGCTCTACCATTTCTTTACCATGCAATTTTTAGTTACACATAATCAACATGCTACTCATGGATTTACCCATCAAATACTTAGTATATAATTAATTTATACTACATATTGCACTGAGACATTCCTGTATAATATCCTATTATTGTTTTTTGATTATATTTTCATGCAAAAAAGAAAAAAAAAAACATTCAACTGATGGAACTAGGGCCATAAAACTTGCCACTTAGGTTTTTAAACAGAGTATTTTGGAATAAAGTCACATATTATCTTTGGATACAAAGAGTTTCAAGGGTGAATACACAGCCTATAAAGCCTAAACTACTTACTATCTGACATTTTATGGAAAAAAAAATCTTGACCTCTAAATTAGATAATCTAGCTGTCTTTAACTCAGTCTCATATTGCTCTGGTGACATTCTATAAAAGCAGTAACAGTGACAATTGAAATAAATACAGTAACACAAATAATACTAATAACAGCTAACAGTGTTAGAAGACAAGCACTATTGCAGACTCTTTTGAAATATAAATTCATTTTAATCCTCACAACCAATGAGACAGGTATTATACTTATCCTCGTGAAAAATGGGAAGCACAGAGAGGTTAAATAACTTGCCCAAGGATACATAGCCAATAAACAAGAGATCCATAATTTGACCTATTGGTCTGGCTCTAAAGTATATTCTTATTCATTAGAGTATATTTATTACTTTTCCTCCCCATGACTAGGGCATATAGATATCTACTTGCATACTATTTGAAGAGGTGCCTACAAATTATATTTTCAATAGCAACAGTTCCCAAGTTTGGCCTATATTCTCCACCCATCCTAGGACTTCGATCCCAAAACCACTCTTGTATTCATTACTTCGGAGCTCTCCTTTTTATAACCTCTTAAGGAGTAGATTTTTCTTAAATAATGAAAATTCAAATAATAACTCTCAATTGATGTTTTTAAGTCATGGATGCCTGTGAAAATATGGACTCCTTTTATAAAGTAATATATAACATTTTACATAGAAATTCCAGGGATCAGTGGACCCTATATTAAAAGCCTTTGGCATATTTCAATGCAACTCAGCTGCAGTGATGCAAAACAACAGTGCTGAGATTCAATAATCAAGCTTTAACAACACTCATGTTTGGACTATCTGAATCTACCAATTAGATAAGGTTCAGTTTCTACATCTACTTTCAGTTATATCATGTGGTACTATGACACTGTGGGAGGAAATCAATGGAATCAAAGTCAAGAAACAGATCAATATACATTAATCTTCATAGTCTATAAAATCTAACTGCTCATGGGCTTATTGATGCTTATTAAATTCAAAAATTCAAGGTATAGTGGTAGGAAGACTGATATGTTCATGGTCTGTTTTTCCTTTCACCCTTATTAACTATATAAAATGTGGAAAGTTAAAAGAATTTCATTATTCATCTAAACTGGTATTTCCTATCAGGTACAGAATTTGAACATGTTGCTCAAACATGGTAGGAATAGGCCTTATTCTTTCCAATTTTTCTAGAGAGTAAATATGTATCACTGTTAAGAAATCATAGCAAATTAAATTCTTAAAACCTGGCATATCATAAATAAAACAAAATACAGATTAATAATATTTTGTCAATTATCTCCATTAATCTTTTTCAGAAAAAATTTTAAAAACATTGTTTAATAGGTGAGTTATAAAATATGTGTATCAGGAAATTTGATTTCTATCCTCAGTCTCTTTTATTTATTTATTTTTTACTTCTTCATTTGTAAAGTTAGACAACTAGTGAAAAAAACACAAAAGGGTTCTTCCAACTTATTTTATTTGTATTACTACCAGAATAGTAGGTTGATTTTTGCAAGAAAAGAGATTAAAGAGAATGCTTCTGGGGGGGGAAGAAATCTAACTCCAACTTGTTGATGTCGATGCACAAAGACATTGGGATAGATACCAAAAATCCATCAATTTTTCTTTCCAACTCCACATACAATTAAACATGTAAACTTTAACTTTTTTCAACAAGGTAACAAACCTCCCTTGATTTTCTAATAGGTTGATTCAGGTTAATGAAAGTTTCTTAGGTTTCTGAAAATTCCCTGAAGGACAAAAAATACTGGTTATCATAAAATAATCAGATTACTTTGGTCCAAAGATGTTTTCTACACTGTTTTCTCCAAAAGAGACTGCCAAACATTCAGTAAAATATATTGGTTTTCAGATACTGGACTTTGGACTGAAGAAGGTGGTTTTAAAAAGCAGAGGAAAAGGACACGATATAAAATATCTTAATCTATATTTTAAAAAAACACAAATCCCATCATTATAACTAAATCATAGTAGCATCTATGTATCCCCGTTTGGGCATAGCTCCTTCTGTCATCACTGATGAAATACATCAAATGGAAGATTCCTTGGTTATTCCTTCCATGCTGTTCTTATAATCTTGAGTAAGCTATATTAAAGACACATAAATCCATTTATGTATTTTGGACTTTTGATCTTTCTTTTTTCTCTTTTGAGAAGCTTGAATTAGAGATTAGCTTGTGTTCCACAACTTCCTGAGGTATTGGGATATTTTCTTTAGGTACTATTTGGAAACTATTTACTTTTCCATATATATTAAACAGTAAAACGTAGTTTAAGCCCAACCACTTGGTAAAAGGTATTTGGTGGTGATTACTTGTGTGTGCATGTGTATATAAAATTTATGCTACATGCTAAAATTCTCATCTTTCATTTTTTAATAATCTTACCACATTAAGAAAAATAACAGATCAAATCTAGGCCATGAAAGATTGAATTTCACAGTTAATAGTGGAGTGACCTTTTTTTTTTTAAACAAAAGTAACACCCTCGGAGCAGTCTAGGTCTATTTATTAAAAACAAAACAAACAAAAAAACATGTAAAGTTTATTTGCTTCCACTACTACTGCTCCATTTTTCACATTATAAAAACACAACACAATATATAAAATGTATTCTGAACTAAGTTAGCTCTAAAGGGCACTATGTTGTCAACCACAGACATAACAGAAATAAATTAATCAGGTCAGGGCTCAAAAAGGACTTCTATTTGGAAGAGAATTTAAAATCCTATATATTACATACATATCCTGTCCAGTAGGCCAGAAACAATATTAACTAATTAATGTATACTAAGGGAAGTTCTAAGGATTGCTAGACTAGAAAAATATACAGATTTTGATGACTTTTCTTCCAGTATGGTCCTGTTTATATATGCTGACATATTAATGGGTACTAGGTAATGCAATAAATAAGCTTCATTTTCTTTGCTTAAAAAAGTACCTATTTAAAATGATAAAAGCCTCAAAAGGTGTTTATTCATGAAAGTTATCTCTAGTAGTTAAAATGTTATACTGCTTAAGCAGAATTCATTTAGAATGCAAGGATATGACTTACAAATGTCTTTGAATCCTTCACATAAATATGCATGCATCCCATTTATAACAGTAGCCTTGATGAGAACACACTGTAACTGGCTGTGAGAAATGCTTAAGAAGCTTATATTAAAACAGAATAGAGAATGATGGTTAGAAATCATAAAACAGGTGACACCTTATTCTGATAATCTGGTGATAAAAAGTGTAGCCTATGATGTATAGATAATGGTAGTGTTACCACTTCAGGATATAAACAGCAATATTTATATGGAATTATAAAGCATTATGTAGAGAACCCAATATAAAATTAAAAGTTAATATCCTTAGGCCAAATAAATGCATATAATTCACATATAGTCTTATATGTATAATATGTAGAAAGAAATCAGTGTTTCCTTAATTAACAAAGAAATACTTAAAAGTTTAACATAATACTTCAAACCTAACAGAAAAAGTCTTTTTTTCCCACTATATACACATTTAATTACATTGTTCCTTAAAAGTATACTTAAAAAGGGTAAGATGAGGTCTAATTTTTATAACAACCTTTAATTCTGAACCACATGTACAATACTGACCCAGGTGCTACAAAGCATTAAAAGATGGGAGTTCTGATAAAATAGCAGTCTTAGGAATGCTAAAACCATCTTTGGGGAAAAATGGTCTTTGTCTAGCATCTCATTCTGAAATTTTATAACAGCATATGATAAATGAAACATTTAAATGTCTTTTAGATAAACAAACCCCAAATACATATTTATAAACTGTTTGAATAGGAAAGAAATACAGGGATTTAATGAAAAAAAGAGGAATGAGATTAAATACAGTTTAAGTATACCTTTTCTGAAATGCTTGGGAATAGAAGTTTTTCAGATTTTAGATTTTTTCCTATTATTAAATATTTACAAAATATAATATCTTAGGGATGAGACCCAAATTTAAACACAAAAATCCATGAGCCTATATACACAGCCCGAATATAATTTTATACAATATTTTTAGTGCATCCGTATTTTGCAATTTGTTAAATGAATTCAGGTGGGGAACTTTCCACTTCTGGCATCATGAAGATGCTCAAAAAGTTTCAGATTCTGGCACATTGATGATTTCAAACTTTTAGATTAAGGATGCTTAACCTGTATCTATTTTCATAAAGTACTACTAAGAAAGCTACTGAGCTTCAGGTCAATTCCCAGTGATCTTTTAATTCTGTCCCTGTTCCTTACCATTAAGTTCTGTAAGAGTAGCACATGCCAACATGAGAGAAAACAGTGTAGTTTCTTTGAATCGGGAAATGACACAGGAAGAGGGACAGAGTGATTAAGAAAACCACAGAACTTTCTTCTTAGTTTCAATTGATAGAAGGACCTCTGGTCCTGGGGGAAATGACACACTCTCCTCATCCCTACTTTGACCTGAAATAGGAGGAGGACAAGTTTGTTTGGAAATACACAGAACATATTCTGAAATTAGTTACTGTGCAATTTACACAACACTCTCACTTCCATTCATAAGATGACATATTTAGGAAACATAAATTTGAGAACACCTACTTCCAGTGGTATGATAGAATGGGTACTGTGATGGGACCTCTTGTTAATACCAAAAAACTAGGTAATGCATAAACATAATTTTCATTGCACCGATGAGAATGAAGGAAAAGAGACACCATGGTAAACACCACATCACCAAATATACCCATACATGTGTTATACAAACAATGAACTGAAATCAAAGTTTTGAGCAATAAAAGACTACAATAAAAATTAAATTAAAAAAAAAAAACAACCTTGGGCCAGGATAACTAGATGCCATCTGTATTATTAAAGGAGAACCCCCTGAAAAGAACAAAATGCTCCCATGTTTATAGGGTTTGGGAATGAGCAGACACAAACAATTCCAGAAGAAAAGCATTCTTAATTTGACATTCAAACTAAAGTGAATCAGATATAAATTCTCAAGCATTGCAGAAGGAAACAAAACACTAAGGTGAATCAGTAGTAATAAAAAATGGCAGTATCAGACCATTATGAATATTTGTTAGAATTAACAGAAAGAATATAAAATATTTATAATATGAATGATTTAAAGCAGAAAGATTCAAAAAATGAACATATAAAAGGAACTATCAAAAATTATACAGAAGAACTGGGAGTATAGCTCAGTAGTAGAGCATTTGGCTTGGATGCACAGGGCCCTGGGTTAAATCCCAAGCACTGCAAAAAAAAAAAAAAAAAAAAGAAAGAAAAAAGAAAAAAAAAAAAGGAAAATTGAGGAGCAGAATTCCTAAAATGAAAGACAAAAATAGGAAATCAAAGCATGAATGGATCAAAGTGCAGATTAATCACAGGTGAAAATAATTAATAAACTGGAACTCAGATCTTAATAAAGAACCAAGAATGCAACCAGAAGACAAGGAGATAGGAAATATGAAAGACAGAGTAGAAGATATGGAAAAGAGAATGCTAAATTTTAAACATTTATTTGGATTCCAAAAGGTGAGAGGGAAGACAATGCAAAAAATACTTATAAATATATTTGTTGACAATTTTCCACAATGGAATTTTCCATAAATTCACAAATAGATAGAGGAAATACAATTGATTTAGTTGACCCATATGGAGCTTTTGTCAAAAATGGTTGAATATTGTTAACTTAAAATGGTTACATCTGTATTAAGCTAGATAAATAAGAAGAAACCAACATCTAAGATTCAGTGTAGTAAAAATGCAGAAGACCAAAGATAAACTATCTTAAAAACAGCCCAAAAGGAAAAGAGATATCACTTATAAAGAAATGAAAAATCAGGTTGACTTCCAATTTTTTCAACAGGAAAAAAAAAATCAATGGAATAAAATCTTTAAAATATTGAAAAGATCTACCATCTTAGACCTGTTTACCTAGTAAAATTTCACTCAAGACAAAATGAAAAGAAGAGATTTTCTATTTATTGTTCTTTTCCTCCACTTTTTATTGGTGCATTAGTTATACATAATGATGGGATTTTTACATAGTTGTACATGCACACAATATAATTTGGCCAATAACTCTAGCCAGTTGTTGGTTAATTGGTGCTTTACACATACACATGAAAGTGAAATTTACTGTGATAAAGTCATATCTGTAAATAGCATAGATGGAAGAGCAGCGAGTAGAGGAAGAGGAATCGGGGAAGGGGGAGGGGAGGGAAAGTGAAAGTATTGGGGATTGAAATGGAACAAATTACATTATAAGACATGTATATGACTATGTCAAAATGAACCCCACTATTATTTTTAATTAATGTACTAATAAAAACATTTTGAAGTTATTTTCATATATATAAAACTAAATAATTTACTACAAACAGATGTAAACTAAAGGAGCTTTTAAAATTCTACATTTCAGAAAGAAGAAACAGACTCTTGTTAGCAGCATTCATCCTGCTCAGTAAAAGAGAGAGACTGTCAGATAGGCAGCACAGGAATAAAAATCAAGACTATGCCAACAAGAGCCCTAAGTATAGATTCCAAAAACTTAGAAATAAAAAGGATGGAGAAAGTTATAAGCATCAAATATGAAAAGTTGGAATAATCATATGAATATCCAGCAAAGTGGATTTAAAGAGGAAAAAAGCATTATAGGGGTTGGGGGGAGAAAGACATTGATTATGTAAATATTAAATTCATCTGGAATGTTAAAAAATATAAATTTCTACTAATATTAATAAATAACCCCAAAATAAAGATAAACTACATATTGACAGAATTATAGGGAGAAATAGACAAATCTAGCATCATAATGAGAAATGTGAAATATTTAAAACATATTTCTCTACAAATGATAAAGCAAAGAAAATATTCAATTAAAATAAAGTTTGAAAATTACAACTTGAAGCTTGATTTATTGGACCCTGATACCAATAATTAGAGAATCATGTACCTACCAACAACTAAATAAAAATATTCTTAAGAACATATGAAAAAATTGTAAAAATTAATGATATTGTAAGCCATAAAATAAATGCCAACAAAGCTCCAGGATTAAGTAGCATAAATGCCATAATGTAATTAAATTCAATGCTAAGGGCAGAAGAATTAACCAAATTAGTCTTAATAACTCATGCATCAATGAAGAAATTATAACAGAAATAAAAACTCTTGGAATAGCCAGGTACAGGAACTCGGGAGGCTGAGGCAGGAGGGTCACAAGTTGGAGACCAGCCTCAGCAACTAAGCAAGACCCTGTCCAAAATAAAAAATAAAAAGGGATGGGGATGTGGCTCAGTGGTAAAATGCCCCTAGGTTCAATCCTGAGAACAACAACAACAACAACAAAAAATCACTTAGAATAAAATTTAATGAAAATACTACAAACATGTAGAGTTACAGAAGTTCTTATATACTACTAGTAGAATGTAATAGGCATAACTCTCTAGAAAAACAACTGGGGTCAATGTTGTAAAATGCTAAACATTCACATATTCCATAACTCAGGAATTCTTCTCCTACATATGTATCCTAGAGAAACTCTTGAACACACATATCCTGAATCAATATATAAGGATGCTAACAACAAAAAATGGAAACATCCTGTGTCCACTGACAGAAAAATGCAAACAGATGAAGGTACATTCACAATGAAATACAAGAGCACAATTAAAAAAACATGATTATAGAAAAGCATGAAGCTTTGAAATATAACACTAGGTACAAAAATATTCAGAATTTTTAAAGCTCAAAAAAAAAAAATAGTCCAAGGCTGGGGTTGTAGCTCAGTGGTTGAGCACTTGCCTGGCATGCATGAGGCACTGGGTTCAATCCTCAGCACCACATAAAAAAATAAAATAAAGATATTGTGTCCATCTACAACTAAAAAATAAAAATAAAAAAAATAGTCCAAATGGCCTGTTATTATTGAGATGGATAGATAAGCAAGTAAATAGATTACAAAAAAGCAGAACAATGTATGTGTTTGCATATTATAAATCTTGAATAAATCTCATTTTGTTGTAATTTTTATGTCATTCATGCATCACCTTTAGAAGAGACCAGAAAATCAATGGCAAACTTACCTGCAGAAACACTGAGGAAGTTCTCCTTGGCCATATAAAGGAAACAAAAATGGAGTGTTGCCATATCGCCCAAGGCAGTGAAGAAAGTTTTTGGTAGCTTTGAGACCATCAATGGTACTGCTGGTTGTCTCTGATGTCATTGCAATTGAATGCAGGACAAAATATTGGAGGTTTGGGGTTAATTTTTGAGTTTTTAAATACTCAGAAAATGTAATGTCTTCATAGGCTATGAAAAGAAAGATAAAAATTTATCAATTGAAATCAGAACTAAATTTCTATTTAAAATCATCCCACACAAATGTGATCAAGTGTGTTCAAAATGTTGTATTGTTTCTGAATGTTGTATTGAATTCAGAAACAAAACAACATTTTGGACTGTGACTGTTGATCTGAAGAAAAAAAAGGAACACTCTTACTGTCCTAATTGGACTGAAAGTAAAATCTCTGTTTAGTGTTTTATGGATTTAAAAAAATAAGAAAATCAGTAAGTAACACAATGGGTTGCCATTACTGGCAATATTCTTGCCTTATTAACACTTCAACTGCACAACAATGCCAATAATTACAGTTGAAAATATTGAATATGACAAAATGGAAATCTATTGATCAAAATAACAGAGTAATATGAAACTTTTGTTAAATAATAAACTATGACAAAAAAGCAACAGAACTAATTTCTGTGTGGCTAACATAATCAGTTATACTTTCATACAATCATGTATACAAACATAAGGAATGCCTAAAAAAAACTTCTGTTTTTTTTTTTTAGAGAGAGAGAATTTTTTTTAATATTTATTTAGTTCTCGGTGGACACAACATCTTTGTTGGTATGTGGTGCTGAGGATCGAACCCAGGCCGCACGCGCTACCACTTGAGCCACATCACCAGCCCTAAAAAATACTTCTTTAAATCAAGAGCAGAAAACATTGTAATTGGACAATTAATGGTAGCAAAAGCAATCCCATGACCAAAGACAAACTCTTTATGGAAATAATTTAAATAAATAAAAAATATAAAAATGTACTGAAAGGATGTAATTTTACATAACCACCGAGGAGAAAAATCTGGCTGTACTGAGTGCACTTAGCATTTCTGAAATGTTCAAAATATCTGTACATATGTTTACTAGCAATTTGAAATGGCTAGTGATACTATGGAACTGAATTTTCAATTTTATCTAATTTTAAATAGATAATGTAAATAATGGCCCACTTATTTGATACTGCATAAATAAAATGCATTTTAAAACAATAAGTACAGTAAAAAGTAACAATAATAAGATGTTCACCAAGTATATTAAAAAGTTTAAAGTGGAAAACATGATTGAATGAAAAATAATACCTTTATATTCATCAGGATGTTCCTCATATTCCATACAAAAGGTAAGAAATTTCATTAGCATTCGCTTTTCTACCATAGTAAGTTGTTTGCTATTAAAGACATCAGCTCTGGAACAAGGGACCTGAAAAAATTATGATTTTTAAGTTAATGATAAAAATATTCCAAATTACACTTCTTCCTCTTTAAGTATAACATGATTATTTCCATTTAACTATAGCTGTTTCATGTTACCTTACATCAATTCTAACAGCATCTCTGATAACTTCAGAGCTATTTAACTTGTGATCTTTCTTACTTATTTCTGCAAATCCACTCTTTATGCCACTGAAAGTCCAATGGCAAATCACCCTTAATGGGGAACAAATGACAGTTCAAATCTAGCAGTACTGCCTAAAACGAATACTTTCTCAACACCAAAATCAAGCTGCAGAATAACTCAACAAAAACTAACACTAGAAAAAAAAAACTAACCCAAGAAAATTTAATTAAACAAATTTTGCCATTTACATTTGTAAACCCTGATGCAAGAGGAATTTACTCCCTTACCAGAAAAGACGGCAATCTTATTTGCTTATCCTTCCAAAATGAACCATAATAACTTAAGCACACATTCAGATATAATACTTGATCAGCATAGTACCTGTTCCACTCTTCCTTCTCGAAAAGCAAGAATCCTGGTGATATTTTTAAACTCTGCATATCGACTAACATTAGATTTGATTAGAAGATCAATCAGCATTCCCCGAGAATACAGGAGCTGTACAAAGAAAATATTTTATAGTATAAAAGGCAAAATAATGAAAACATAATAAACACTAAATATACATAATTGTATTAGTTTTTAGATTTAAAGCAAGTCTATAAATATAAATTATAACATATAACACAATGTACTACTGTTTCAAAATTCATTATCTGAAATCTCCCCCCCGCAAAAAAAACCCTGTACAATCCAAAAGTATTTTCATAATTCATCTGGCAGTAAAACCTGATCCAAATTGATATAAGGCTCTTCTGTCTCTGTCACAATATATTCGAATATGTATACATATCAGTGTAGAAATGTTAATGTGTTTAGTTAGAGTATTTTATATCTAAGAATGTTACATAATACACAGCATATCAGCATATGCATTGTATTGCTTTCTAAAATATATGTTGTTTTAATATTTCGTTGTTAATGGACCTTTATTTTATATGCAGTGCTGAAAATCAAATCCAGTGCCTCGCACATGCCAGGCAAGAGCTCTACTACTGAGCCACAGCCCCAGGCCTAATATATATGCTTATATATATTTTACATATAATATATAATTATATATTCCCTGTGAATATGTGTGTCTGTATAAATCTGAATTACAGAAAATACCAGAAAACAAGGGTTTTGGATAAATGACTAGACTAGACTACCTATATAATGCCATGTGGTTACAAGAAGATACGAGCTAGGTGTTACTCCCCTCTGCTCCCAAAAAAAAAAAAAAAGAAGAAGAAAGAAAAAGATTTGTGATGCATTCCGAAAGTGTCAAATTATAAAGTCCCTTTGTAATTCCAGCAGTCTAGATGAAATACATATTCCTCAAGAAGTGAGGATTGTTATTGCCAGCATGTATGTGATGGGCTGACTTAATATTTCAATCTTTCAACATGTTTTATAACTAATATCAAAGAGATAAAAACATTATTATCCAGCATGTTTTAGATTTAACCATATGGTTAAATGCAAGAAATCTGCCTACTTCCTCTAATCACGCTACCTTTAAATAATGTCTACAACTCAATAAATATGACAAATGTAAATATCGCATCTATAAGTAGTAAGAAAAATAAAATAAAATTTGCTTTACCATACAAAGCAGAAGGGAATCTCAAAAATCAACCTAAAGTCTGAGCATCTAATTTTATAAACTATTATAATACTTCAGCATTACATAGTACAAAATTGTCATTGCATTTAAAACACTAATCTTATTATGCTAAGTATGACATGTTATTTCATTACCTTCTTCCTAACATACCTCACAACTAAGATAAAGCCTGTGTTTATAAAACTATTTTTAAAAATTTTTACTGGTTCATTGTAATTATACATAATAGTAGACACATTCTTTAGATACTTCTACTTTTGTAGAATGAGCACAATAAGTTATTATTGGTTATTTTTAGATGTAATAATTGTATAATAATAAAAGATACTTGAAAAACCTTATTTGTTAAAAAAAATTGGAGATTCAAAGATTCCTTAACAGCTATAATATATTCATTCACAAATGTTAATATATAAAATACAGACATGTACTTATAAGATCTAATAAAGATTGTTTTTTCTTGTTGTACCAGGGATTGAACCCGGGACACTTAATCACTGAGTCACATCTCCAGCCCTTTATATTTTTTTTTATTTTGAGACAAGGTCTAACTTCCTTAGGGCTTCTCTACCTTGCTGAGGCTAGCTGTGAACTTATGACTCTCCTGCCTTAACCTCCTGAGTTGCTGGGATTACAATTATGCACCACCAAACGTGGCTAAAGCTTAATATTTAACACCACCTTTAAAACTAAGTCATTTAAGATACCACTGAAGAGTGTAAATCAATTTTAACTAAAATTATGATATTGTTTCTGAAACTCAGCATCAATAAATGTGTACATTATTTTAACTTAATCTCTTTTTCACCACTTAGTAAGTAGTCTACCACAGCAATTTCAGAAAACTGAATTTGATGAAAATAATGGGAAATAGCTTTAATAATATTCTTTGCTGTACTTGGCATGTTGGCTCTAAAATTAAAATTATGGACTTATTCAGAAATAAATTTTAAGAATTTCATCTTTGATTTCTTTAATAGTTTGAACACTATACAACTGTATGTATTTAAATTAATTAACCTTCCCTGAGATGACTTTTAAATTATTATATAATAGGCATGTTTTATAAACTATAAAGCCCACTGTTATTTCTTGAAATGATGACTTTGAGATGGAATATGCATAGAAACATCAAGTAGTTTGCACACATTGAATGACTTTAGGAAGGAGAGAGGGCTAAAGGTAGATATAAGGCAGCTATCCTAAACTTAGAGGTAACAACTTTAATTATTAGAACAGATAAAATTTCCATGGAGTGACTCTTTGTCCCAACAACATGGACTATATGATTTTCAATTCAGTTGGCACTAAATAAATGCTTGTAGAATGATTATCATTTTAAAAATATCTATAAACTTCCTTTATGTTATGATTACATGTTCTGTAGATACTTTTGTAGAATAAGTACAAGAAATGATTACTGATTATGTTTAGATGTAAAAACCCATGAAAACTATGCAAGACAAAGTACAACTGCTTAGTCTAATGCCTCTGGACATATTTGTCTTTTATTTATCCAGAGAACTAGTATTACTAACCACTCAAGCCAGTGAAAGCACCCAAAAATCTCCTTCAGAATCTCCTCAATTTTCTCAGCTTCTAGGTAAACTTCATTCCTATAATTAACATTCATTTTTCATTCATTTTTTTTTTCTAAAATAATTCCTACATTTGCAACAACACAATCTTCTCCCATTTTCTTTAGGAAGATACATACTGTATTTTAGCTAACTTAGAAGAATATAGAGTCATTTTTCTTTTTGAGACAGGATCTTGCTATGTGGCCCAGGCTGATTTTCAATTACCGGGCTCAAGAGATCCTCCTGCCTCAGTTTCCTGAGTAGCTGGAACTGCAGGCATATATCACAGCACCTGACTTTAGTCTTGATTCTTAACCACATTCATATCATTGTTTCTTTAGTAAGACAATCAAAATTTCAAGTAAGTAATTCGAAGTGTAATTTTCAGAACAAGGCCAATTTTTTCTTAGACTGCCTTGTTTTTTGTTTACTTTTTTAAACTGATTTCAAGAACACTCTTCATGAGAACAGGAAGGTTATTAGTGAACTAGAATTAAGCTTCCATCCAGAGATGAACAGCCAAAGTAAAAGGAAAAAAAATGCTAGTTTTCTGTGCATGGCAGGGTCAAAGTTGATGGAGAAAGTGGAACAGATGATATAGAAATATGAAGTAGGAAGCAGCCAACACAGACCATGACAGACTCAGACACAGTGCTTTATGATAGAATGAAAAATAATAAAATTATGTACACATTTCCAAGCACCAATTTTAAAGGTAACAAGAGTACGAAAATATGTGATTGTATCAGCAAAATATGAGGGGCATGTGTTGGTCCCTCACCCTCCCCTATCACTCGGAACTCAAATAAAGTATATTAAATTGAAAAAAAGTCTAGTTTTGAGGTAATTTGATGTAATTTACTACCCTCTCTACTTCTTTCCAATGTTTCACTGTGTACCTTCAACTTACAGGATTTGATTGCCATTTTTTCTCTACTTTCACCAAACGTTTTAAGGACATGATCCTTTATACTACTGGTTTTCTATTATTTTTCACTAAAATAGCCTTGTTTACTATGAACCCAATAGAACACTGAACCCTACCTTTTCTGAAATCACACTGAACTAAGAGTTAAAACTGTAAAGAGGAAGAACTGGAGATTGAAATGGAAAAAACTATTGTTATATGCATTTATGAATATGTCAAAATGTACCCCACTATTATGTATAAGTATAATGCACTAAAAAAAACAAAGCCAATAAATTATACTGAATGAAAAATAAACTGAAAATAAAAAGTTAAGGATGGAAACATAACCAAAGACAAAAGCATTCTTCCCAGCCTCTCTGTTCCCATAACTATGAAATTATCCTCTAAATTCCTTGATCCTGAACATATGACTTTCAAAAATGCATTGATTTACTAAGAATATTCACTATTACACAGATATTAGAATAGCTAGACTATATATAAAAGCTAAAAAAAAAAAGTTGATGCAAACTGTAAGAACATAGGTTTGTAAACAGTTTCATTAGAATTCTTCATAGATTCATATTGTTCATGCATTAGGAGAATATCAGGATAAACTATGTGTTCTAGCACAAAACCATTCTTCAAGTATGAAAGTACTATTTAAGAGCAAATTAAAAACACATAAAGTAACTTTATGTAAGCATTTAGTATATTTGTAACCTGTAGTTAAAGAATAGCTTAACTGAGTTATAAAATTTTGACTAGTCTTTTTATAAAACAAATGCTGTACATGTCAAGACCAAAATTAAGCAAACTGGATTTATGGGTGCAGATGCTATTTTTAATCAATGTGTTGTTCTATAAGAAAGTGGGTAAAATTAGTACTTACCTTTGACACTAAATCAATATTAAATCTCCTGCCTTCTTTAACAATCTGTGAGTAAGTAATCCGATTTTTCTTTGGTTGCTCTGCAGTGTCCTCTGCTGTAGGCACATTTTCATTTGTTTTTTCTTCTGAAGTTTTATCATCACTATGGTTTTCTTTCTCCTCTGTCGCTTCAGCATCATTTACTTCTAGGGTACTCTCTGGATCACTGCTTGGAGTTTGTTCTGCAGGCACTTCACAGCTCTCAGTGCTTAATGACTCATCTTCTGTAGGCAGACAGGCAGAATCTGCAGCTTTTGAGGAGTTCACAGGTGTCACACAAGCATGATTTTTCTTCAGTGCACCAGCTTCTTCAACATATTCATGCAAATCCTGACTAATAAGAAATTATTAAAATAATTAGTATCATATTTTTGATAATTCTAATCAGCCTCATTATTATGACACTTGAATTTTTCATGGTATCTTTTATTCTTTTATCATTTTCCTATAAAGTTCAGTGTGTATTTTGCCAAGTGACCCAGACATTATACATTCATTAGTTAAATTTTCAATACAATATGAAGCATAATTAAGAATTTTAAAATACAGATAAAAATTTCAGGTTGAAGGAGGAAATGACACATGTAAAATTTTTGAAAATTTAAGGCAGATAAAGGAATTGCATTTTAAAAGTTAATCAACACAGCACAGCCTTCAGAATTAACTTGACGTTGAACCCTGTTGCAACAAAAAGTTATGGCTGTGTACTTAGAAAAATTATGTATTATCTCTAAACTACTTATTGATACCACAAGGATGATACCAAATATCTTCAAGGTTGTTCTGAAGATTAAATAATTTTATAAGCAAAGAACCTATAACAGTGCCTGGGATATAGTAAATGATCAACAGTGATAATTATCAAATATGATCATTACTGAGAAATTCTTGATCTGGTGAAATGATGGAGGGTAAATTGGGAAAAAATCTGTCACAAAAATTTTAGGCTGGCCTATCTCAATGCAAAATCTAAAAGGCACTTTCTATATTATTTTCTGACATATACTCTTTTAGTAGTAATGTCTATTAAACTATTCAAATTCCCATTTCCAAAATTAACAAAGTTAACATTCTCAGTCCTTCAGTGTCTTGATGGCTACAACAGGCTCCCAATCAAGTCCAGTTGCACCATAAATTCCTCCACAGACACCACTATTTTCATTGAGCTGCCTTATTACTCAATTATCTAACTCAATGCCTTATATTTGATGGGTCCTGGCAAGTAAACACCTGCTAATTCACTGTTCAAGAACTAACTGTAGCCATTCCTTCCACCAAATCTAAACCCCACCTCCCAAACAACTTCTTTCTGTCTCCCAACCAAATTCCCTTCTTTACTATTCTTCTGTTTTCATCTCTACCTATTTTCTAACTTGGCATCTCTAATACCCAATTTGTTAACTCCAATCTTCTGGTCTATTATTCCTACTCCCCATAATATCACAATTCCCCCATTGCCAAACATACTTTTAACAATTTATCTTTTCTAAGAGTTTAAATCTCACATTTAAGAAGTCTTCCTTAATATAACCACATTAAATCAATCTATTACTCTATGTAGCTATAATACATACATGCAGTTTTTGCATTTATTTCTCAATTCCTGTTTACTAGTCCTTTGGTGTCCAGCACAGGTTGAACACCTCTAATTTGAAAATCCAAAATCTGAAATGTTCCAAAATACAAAACTTTCTGAGTTATCATGCCAGTGCTCAAAAGGCTCTGAATTTTGGAGCATATTGGATTTCAGATGTGCAGATTAAGAATATTCTATAAAGTCTACACAAATACTTAAAAAATTAAAAGAAAAATCTGAAACACTTCGGGACCAAGCATCTCAGATAAAGGATACCAAATTTGTACATGCTTTCTCTTCTGAACTAGATTTTAATTCCCTTCAGTGAGGACACTAATGACAACTTTTCCTGGGTGCTCCTCAAAACACCTACTGCTCTACAGACATCATATCGAATAAAGGCTTGATGAAAAACTAGGTTGTGCATGCAGACTACATATCTATAAATTTGAAGCAAAGTTATTTGTAGAAAGCACAAAAATTAGACCCATATAAAATGATTATAAATTCAAAAGTCTGGGTAGATTTAAAATTGAAGTGTCCTATTAAAACTAACACAATAAACAGTATCCAAAAAGGGAACAATGAAAGAATAAAATAACACTGAAATGTCAAGAAATAAAATGTACTTATTGTCACAATCTAATAAATTTAATAAAATCTAATGAAAAATTAATTAACAGCACTAGTGTTACAGCAATACTTTCCAAATCTACACAAATCTATACTGGGAAAGAACCCAAGTTCTAGTCCTAGATGCATTACTTAGAAGATAATAGACAACTCAACTCTCAGAGTCACCCACCTATAAAATGGGTCCATTTTCCTTAGCTTTCATGAGAGCTGGAAGATAAATTAGCCAACTCACATTTGAAGTATTTTATATACTCTGAAAGGTTAGTCCAGTATAAGATATTAATAAAATTTAGGATATTGTTAAACTGCCCTCAGGTGAATGGGTAACACAAAACACGTGTACTTTGCTTTTCTGTGGTTACATGATGGAATCATTTTGGCCAAGTAAACTTCCATTAACAACTTTAAAAATTAAGAGTGATTATATGAAATGTGATTTGCATATTTTCTACAAAATTGTTCATGCTTTGTATTTACTTTCATTATTTTGAAAACCAATAAAACTTAAGTGGTTCCATGAGGAATCTAAGGTGACAACTTTCAGCAAAAGTTCCAAGTTTAAAGATTAAAATAAGGAATGACAGGATAATTAATTACACTTTAAAGATAAGGCAGACTGTGGCAAGTTCCCTTATTATAGACCATGATGATGAAACCATGGAAACTGATCTAGTCAGTGGCTCTGTTACATTACATGAAAGGGTATTTTACAGAGTAAATAAAATTCATTAACCAGTGCTAGACAACCTGAAAGATGGAAGTCAAAATACTTAATTAAGGGTGTAAGTGTAAAGAAAAAAATATTCTTTTAGAATTTGTTTTATATTCACCAACTTTTACTCATCTCAACATTATAATTTGGTAAAATCCCTAGGACTAAAATCATTAGAAACACAATATTGTACTCACTTTCCATTAAAAATAACAGTATTTTTGGAGTTCTGACAAGATTGAGTTTAATGTCTAACAAGAAGTTATAAAGATACCAAAAACTCTTTAAAAAAATCACACGTAATTCTTCAGTAAGCAAAATTCTGTTCATCAAAAAGAATGCCTTCTAAATTTAAAGCCTAAATATTATAGTATAAAACATTTTCTCAAAAAGGACATTTTACATTCAAAGATATCTTCAAAATAAAACTACTAAATTTTATTAATTTAAATATATTTTAAAACCATAAAAACACATTTGCCAATTATGAAATGACATTAGTGAACTGAAAGCCTTCAAAAGAACCCTTTAGATCTAGAATATTATTATATCTCAAAAGACAAAGAAAACAATCTGTTATCATTAGGTCTTATAAAATTTTTCATTAGCAAAATAGATTTCACAAATCTAATGTCATTTTAATGCTAATGTGAATTCCAGTGGCCATTCACAATGCAGCACAATAATATTGAGATAATTTTTCCTAACTACAATTGCTGAATATCACTTGTGTCAATGCATTGTTTTTACAAATACCCAAATCTATACATAACCCTGTGAATTTGGGGATATAAAAAAAATCACATATTATCTAGTACTGCTTATTTAGGGTGCTAACAAAGGAACATCTCCAAGTGAATGTCTTATTAATGCTTTGAAACAGTCACCCTTTCAGATGAGTCAAATGAAGAACTGACAAGAAGCTGATTAATTTATTCAGCACAGGTGTTTACTATTTATTTTTCCAGCAATTTGCAACATTTCCCCCCAATGTAGTTTGTTACAAAAATTATACTCTTCTCTTTGATGTATGCACTTTGTTCTCAGGCCATTCATTTTTTATTAGCACAGTATATGTTGTACTGTGACCCAGCTGTTGATTGCTAAAATTAAAGGGTTAATGGTTACTCAAAAGAATTACAAAATCAGGCCCATGTCTGTAATCCCAGTGGCTCAGAAGGCTGAGGAGGATCACAAGTTCAAAGAAAGCCTCAGCAAAAGCAAGGTGCTAAGCAACTCAGTGAGACCCTGTCTCTAAATAAAATACAAAATAGGGCTGGGGATGTAGCTCAGAGGTCGAGTGACCTTGAGTTCAACCCCTGGTACCCAAAACAACAAAAAAGAAGTACAAAATCAGACTATCCAAAAAATGTTGTTCTAGAAAACCATAATACAAAGAAACATTAATCCATCTTAAATTACTGCAATATCATATATTGATATACATAATTCCCTATGTGTTCCCAAATTTAAAATATTAAGAATATAATTGAGGGGCTGGAGTTGTAGCTCAATAGTAAAGTGCTTGCCCAGCATATGTGAGGCACTGGGTTTGATCCTCAGCACCACATAAAAATAAATAAATAAAATACATGTATTATGTCCATCTACAATTAAAAATACTTTTAAAAAAAGAATATAGTTGAAGTATCAATCTCTTGGTACATTTCTCCAAGAACAAAATGTCATTGGGTGGTATACAGCAGGTACAACTGTTGCCAACTCAATAACTTTTACCCCCTTGCTATGAGAGCCCCAATATTGTTCCAATAGAAGTCAGAAGGTACACAGTACTAGGAGATGAATCATGTGGAATGAAAACCTGTTATTAGAACTTTACAAGCCTTCACTAGGGATATGATTTGGGAGTAAGCCTAATCCAGTTTTAGCCCATGAGTTACGAGTCTGCTGGGAGCTCTTGGTAAGGATTTTTTAGAATAATAAAATGAAGCATACATGTGCTTGTATAGATAGATAGATAGATAGATAGATAGATAGATAGATAGATAAATGAAAATTCTTCTATGGTTAAAGATTTTTGTTGTATGAGAAACTGGAATTGTGGCAAGCATTTTGTAATCCTGGATGGAAAGCTAACAGAAATGCAGAGCATCTGTCCCAGTTTTCTGATGTGTTTAAGGTACACAATTAACAAATCTTCTCTTTTCAAACAACCTTACTTACTCACCCACCCAACTACTTCTCTAGCCATTTGTTACAACTTATAGTTGGGCTTTGTACCACAGGCTAAAACAAACTTACTGTACACAATAATGAATACTTTCCCCTAAAATGCAAGAACTGCAGGTCAGTTTACACTTATTTTTATTTCTTTATTCTTATTGATATCATTGCATTGGTTTTATTTCTCAAGAAGCTTACTGCTTATAAATTTTCTATGTTTTTGGAGTTAACATGAGTTAACACAATTTTAGATTCTTGCTGTAATAAAGCCTTTATTATCTTTATCTATATCAATCCACTAGAGAGTTAGTTCATTTGAATCTAAGAAATAAGCTTTCATTTTGCTTTAACATTATACCAGAAAAAGAGAAAGAATGTTCAAAAATAAGCAAAAATAGGACAGGAAAAGTACAAGTCAATGTCAATATTTTAGAAAGAAATAACTCTCTTCCCACTTATGAAACAATATGACATTATGTAATTAACAAGTACAAATCTTTTACTTAGAGCAATTGTGTGATTAAGTGTGAACTGCTTGTGCTTTTTCAGTCTGTCAAAGATTTACAAGTAGAAATAATAGTTGATTTTGTTCCCCCATATAAATTACAAAAATATTTCTTGCAATATAAACCACCATCACAACAACTGAAGGAAACTGGATTCATCCTATCTTCCTAACACCAGGAGTTAGGCTTTTTTTTCCCATTACATATATGATGGCTTTATAATACCACACAGCATTCTAGCAAATTAAAGAAGTAAATGCACTTTCTTAGGAGACTGTCTTCAAAAAGGAAACAACTTTATTCACTTTGTGGGATGGCTCCTTCAATATGCATTAATGTGTTCATCTGCTGACTAAAATACAACATGTTATTTTCAGCAGGCGTGGTGGTCAATGGCAATAATCCCAGTTGCTCAGAAGGCTGAGATGGGAGGGAGGCTAAGGTAGGAAGACCACTTGAGCTGACAAGTTTGAGACCAGCCTAGGTCTATATCTGGATATGTTGGTACCAGCCTTTAATCCCAGCTACTCTTGAGGTTGAGGCAGGAGGATGGCCAAATTCAAGGCTAGGCCAGCCTGGGCAATGTGATAAGACCCTGTCTCAAAACAACAAGAGCTGGGGATATAACTCAGTGGTAGAAAAACCTGAGTTCAATGCCCAAAAAGTAAATCAATAATAACATGGCCCAGTGGAAACAGTACAGCCTTGAGTTAGATAAAATGGGTTCACATCCTAGTTCTGCTACTGCTGGCTATCCCAGAGCTTCAGTTTATTTACCAATATGATATACCTATAATTCATGTACATGACTATTGCACAGAATGAAATTAAATGTAATAAAATATGTAAAGCACTAGGTTATATCAGTTGTTATACAAATAATATATATAATTTTCTCACTTTCTCACTTCCCTTTCATAAGTCAACCATGTAATCACAAAAGATCATTTCAGTTAGGCACAGTAGAGCCCACCTGTATTCCCAACCACTCAGGGGTGCATTACAGGAAGACTGCAAGTTCTAGCCTAGCCTGAGCACCTAATTAGGACTCTGTCTCAAAAAATGAAAAGGGCTTTGGCGGTATCTCAGTGGTAAAGTACCACTGGGTTCAATCCTGAGTACTGCCCCCCAAAAGGCAGGGTCGTTTCAATGAAAAACAATCTTTATACAGGAAAAATATTTACAGGTCCAAACTAGAAATTAAGTCTACTTATTTGAAGCAGCACTCAGGATAACACAACTCTGAAAACACAATCTGGATCATCAGGATTTATGATAACTTAACCTATGATAATAACCAATCACAATTTACAATTTAGTGTTTAGACAAATTTTGCAATAACCCAAACCATTGAATTTATTGTTCAAATTATCACTAAAACTACCAACTTAAAGACTTCAAAATATTTTTTGAAAATAAGCCAAATGACTTCTTTGATATAAGGAGAGCAATAAGAACAGAGCAGGGAGGAAGAGCATGAGAAAAAGATTAACATTAAACAGGGACGAGAGGTGGGAGGGAAAGGGAGAGAAAAGGGAAATTGCATGGAAATGGATGGAGACCCTCATTGTTATACAAAATTACATATAAGAGGATGTGAGGGGAAAGGGAAAAAAAAACAAGGGAGAGAAATGAATTACAGTAGATGGGGTAGAGAGAGAAGATGGGAGGGGAGGGGAGGGGGGATAGTAGAGAATAGGAAAGGTAGCAGAATACAACAGTCACTAATATGGCATTATGTAAAAATGTGGATGTGTAACCGATGTGATTCTGAAATCTGTATTTGGGGTAAAAATGGGAGTTCATAACCCACTTGAATCAAATGTATGAAATATGATATGTCAAGAGCTTTGTAATGTTTTGAACAACCAATAATAATAATTAAAAAAAAGATTAAAAAAGAAAATAGGCCAAAATCAATTAAAATATATATATAATATATGTACAGGAGTATACAATTTTATTGATTTGTACTTTGAGATACTTTCCAAAAAGAGTAAGAATAGGTTTGCACTGGTCCATTTGCATTCTTGCCTTGTCCCCAATGCAATCAAATATAAAAATAAAGGGGCTACGAGTATGAGTATAATATAATTTATGGCCAAGATATATATACTTTATTCTTTCTAGGTATTAAATAATTAAATGCCCTATGTGTGAATGAAACCATAGATTTTCTTCTAATAAACACCAAGTCTATAAATAAGCTAAATCATCTGGTCTAAACTGGGAAGAAAAGTTATAGTATTTCAACCTTCTTATCATTACAAATTGTCTTTACATTTTGGAAGTTTTCAAAATCATTTAAAATAATATCCCATGTTTATAGTGCAACAAGAATTTAAGTTGACTTCTCTTTAAAAGTTGAATATCACTTATCTGAAATGCTTGAGAAAATAAGTCTTTCTGATTTGGGGTTTTTCCTATGAAAGAACATAGGAAAAATATAGTTAGTAAGTGAGAGACCTTAAAGATTGGCCAACATTAGTGAATAATTACAAAGTCCTCAGGAAGTGAAAATAATATCCTTCTGGGGGAAAAAGAAGCTCATTAAGTGAGCTTAAGTATTAAGTAGAAAACATAATTAACCTGTGGTATGTGGCTCTAGGTAGAAAATACATGACTTTCAACAGAAAATAGATTCTGGGGAAAAAAATATCTAATAAGTACATTCAGCAAAATTTTAGGGTACATTCCAGATCAACATATTAATATCTACTGCATTTCTAAGTACTAACAACAATGATCCAGAAAAAAAAATTAAAATGTTAATACTATTTACAATTGTTCCAAAGAAAATCAAATACTTAAGGATACAGTTATCAAAACATGTCCAAGATTGGTATGCTAAAAATTAAAATGATTTTTTTGGAGGAAAAAAATGACCACCAGGGACTGGGGTTGTTGCTCATTAATACAGTATATGCCTAGCACATGTAAGGCACTGGGTTTGATCAACACCATATAAAAATAAATAAAGGTATTGTGTCCACCAACAACTAAATAAAAAAAATTAAAATGAATACCAGAAATGGAGATACATATACTGTTCAAAGAATAGAAGACTCAGAGTAATAAAGATATCAATTCTCCCTGATCTGATCTGCAAATTTAATGCAATTTCTATCAAATTTCTAGCAATGCTTTTTAACACATGGGCAAACTTATTAAAGCATTAATATGGAAATGCATAAACTCTAGTTAAAACAATCTTGTCAAAGAAAAATAAATTGGGAGGAATCATTCTACCTGGTATTAAGACCTATTATATAGCTTCAGTAATTATGACAGTGTAGTATTGGTGGGGGAAGACATACAGATCAATGGAAGAGTACATGCACCCAAGTACAATCTATTTAATTTTTGACAGATAAAATAAGTAATTCAATGGTGAAAGAACAGCCATTCAACAAATGTTGATGAAGCAATTGAGTGTCCTTAGGTTGGGATGGGAAAAAACACATCAACCTAAAATTTACACCTTATACAAGATTAACATGAAGTGAATCATAGACTTAAGTGTACAATATAAATCTATAACATTTTTAAATAGGAAAAATCTTCTAGATTTACAGTTCAGAATTCTCAAACTATACACAAAAACCATAATCCACAAAAGAAAAAAAAATGATAAGTTGGACTTCTTCAAAATTAAAAATATTCTCTGCAACCTATATTATTTGAAGAGCATAAAAAGATAAGATACAGACTGGGGGGTAAATTATCAAACCAATATCTGACAAAGGATACATATCTAGAATAGAGAACTTTGAAAACAAAAGCAAAAAACGAGAGTTTAATTTTTAAAAAGCAAGATACCTGAATAGACATTTCACAAAAAAGATAAACGATGGCAAACAGGCATATGAAAAGCTATATAAAATTAATCATATTAGAGAAATGTATATTAAAACCATGAACCGGTATCACTGAACACCTATCAAAATGGCTAAAATAAGAAAGTAAAAACAATAAATTCAGGTAAAAATGTGGAGAAACTGGATTATTCATATTTTCATGGGAATGTAAAATGGTATAATTCTTCTGGAAAACAGTTTGGTAGCATTTTTTAAAACTAAATACGCAATTATCATATGACCCAGCAATTGTACACTTGGATGTTTATAAGAGAAAAAGGAAAACTTTTAATTCAAGAAAAACATTTATCTCAGATATTCACAAAATTCTTTTATGTGAAATTGCATTGCAGCTCTTTTTTTAATCAGTCAAAACCTGGAAACACCCCAGATTTTTTAATGGGTAAATCATTAAACAACTTACATTCATAACTCCAAACCATGGAATACTACTCCACAATAAAAACTGAGCAAATGATCAATGTACACAATAATATGGATGAATTACTAGAGAATTATGCTGTATAAAAAAAAGCCAAGGACAAAAGGTTATATATCATGCTGTATCATTTATATTGCATTCTCAAAATGGCAAGGTTAGGAAACAGATTAGTGGATGCCATGGGTTAGGGATTTGGTGGAGGCAGCAAGGAGGGAAAAATAAGGTATGATGACAAAAAAGCAATAGGAAGAATCCTTGTGGTAATGGAACCATTCTGTTCTGTAGTGGCTGTGGTGGTGGATACATGAATGCATGTGATAAAATAGTATAGAACTAAATACACACAAACTCTACGTGCACAGAATGTAACATCAATAACAGATATGTAAAAGACCAACAAAAACAGTGAGTAACTTGTGTAATACTTTTCACAGTTTACAAAACAGTATTCATGAAGATTTTTATGATGTGTCCCTCAAAAATGCCAAAAATCTACTATTTAGTGATACCCTTACTTACGGGAAAATAAGAAAATTTTCTAGATAAATATAGCTTGTCCCTTAAAATGATAATTTTTTTCTAACCATTTTAGTACTCTTTCTAAAACATACTTCAAATTTCCATACTTTTTCAAGTGTAGGAATGACAATATTATTTTAACTTGCCTGAAGACACTGGGATAGAATTATGATCATCAATTGTTATACTGTGTTATAATATGGTGATGGGCTTAAAGGGATCTTCTGGTATGAAAATCCATTTATTCCTACACAAAATGGCCCACAGTTTGCTCTCAGATTGATGATGCTGTCTTCACTTATGTTAGTCTATTATTTAGCACCTGAAACAGTAGCACTTAGATTTGAAAAATATTTTTGAGATTACTTAGTCCAAACCCTTCATATTTTAGACCCAAAGGGAAAGCATCTCTTGCTGAGTATCACATAGTAAGTTGAATGGGAAAGGCAGGACTATACCCCTGGTCTCAGTATGTTTGTCTCTAGCAAATAGCCTTTTTCCTATTTGTAGATTTAAACTACTACAGTAGGGGGGAAAAAAAGGAAACAAGGTTGTTAGAAATATATATTAAATAAAGATTTAGATTTAAATTAATGGTTTCTGAGTGATAACTTCTCATATAAAGTAAATCTGACAGTTGATTTGGCCCCTAGCCCCTTTTCATCTGGCAATATGGGACTGAGTGAGGCACTTTAATTCCTATTTGCTAATGTCATTAAGCACTAACTATATATAACTGGATTTTTTGTATAGTCCTCCACGCCCGGCTTTCTCAACGCTCTTCCTGCTCCAGTGAATAAAGACATGGAACATTATTGTGTTTACCTCTTGTTCCATATTTTAATTGGCAATCAGAAGAGCACAAAACAGAGTCCTATTTGGCTATTTTAAGGCAAACTTTATAATCTAATTTTCTATTTCTCACTTTGAGAAGTTCTAAAAATGAAATTGAACATATGAGCAACAGAAAATGAGATGATTTCCTTTGAACTCAAAACGTTAGCTAGTCAGTAATCAGAAACTATTAACCTTAACTGTCAGGTAGAGAAATCAAAAGCCTTGAAGTATCAAAAAGTACCTTTAAGAGGGCTACAGTATGATTCTATGAAATAGTCAAGTAATACTCATGGGCACAAAATATCACACAATAAAATTACCAAATATTTACTCCTACTTCTTATAAGAATATAACTTTTCAGTTGAAATCACCTTCCTCATAAATCTTCCTATACTGGATTTGAGCAATGTCAGTAAGCTGTACCTTTTAATACTAAATGACATTTAGGATTATGTAATTATAATCTTTATCTCATGTTTCAAAGGCAGATCTTTTACAGAAAATCAGAGAACATTAACTGTGTATTTATGAGGAAATTTCTAATTACCTGAAAGACATGAAAATAGGTTAAAAAAAAAATCAAGCACCAGTTACCAAACATTTCACAGGCTCACTCTGGCATAACAAGAATGAGTAACATGACAAAGCATATCCTGAAAAATCTCTGTGAAATGGATTGTAAGACCTAATTACTATTAAAGTGCCTAACAGCTGATGCACTAAACCTTTCAACTTGTTGACCACATATCATTTGAAAAAAAAAAAAAAAGTCAGGTGGTGCATACCTGTAAGCCCAGGGATTCAGGAGGCTGAGGCAGGAGGATCGCAAGTTTGAGACCAGCCTCAGCAACTCAGCAAGGCCCTAAGCAACTTACTGAGATCCTGTCTCAAAATAAAAAAAAAAAAAAGGACTGGGAATATAAATCAGTGGTAAACTCTCCCTGGGTTCAAGCCCCAATACCAAAAAAGAAAAAGAATCTATTCCAATTGTTGTAAAACAATGAATCTTTCACTTGGAGGAAATACTTTGAACATTTATAATTCCCACTATTTTACTGTAATTTATAAAAATATTTATCCAAATGCTACAACCACTGAACTTAACTAATCAAAATTATAATCTTGCAATTTTGCTACATAGAATGTTATACTAGAAGAATGATCTAGTTGGACAAACACTGGAGCAGGAGTAAAGAACCCTGAAGTTTAATCTCAGGCTCTATCACTCTCTAGTTTAGGTTTGTGGCCTTGCCATTTGCCACACCATATGACTTTTGGTAAATTACTTAATCTCTGAGTTCCTTTGCAGATTTTCTTAAAAAATGAAACTATTCTATTGCAAGACTTCTGTAAAGATCATAGGAGATAATATATTTAAAAGAGTTTGGTAAATTGTAATCCAATAAAGAAAGATGGTATTACTGGTTCCTAAATAGAAAAACACTAACAGACTTAAGAACAAGCAAAACCAACATATCAACTTGACTTGGAGCAACCAATGTCATTTAAAACTTTATTATTGGCTTCATATGAAGAAGTTTGAAAAAGAAGTCGTTATTGTTAGTTATCTAAATAATTATTTTCCATACCTGGCATAACAAAATACTTCCACGTGTTGAATAGTTTTGTCCTTCCTGCTAAGAGCAATGGCTTCTTCATTTTCAAGGATTTGTTCTTGCCACAGTGAACTATCAATCACAATGTCATTGTTTTCCTAAGCAAAACACATGAGAAGTTTTAATTAAATTGAGCAATTGGAACCTGTAATTTTCTGAGAAAATGTGTACCTTTTCTAAATTCATACTTTTCCTTTCATCACATTGAAATTCCAAGGACATCATCACTTCAGCATCATTGAAATGACTCCAAAAGAGGGTGCCAAATTCAAAGGAAGGAGAAGAAAACACAGTGTAAAAGTTATGCTACCAAAACCTAGCTTTGGTACATAAAATTTCTATCAGGGCATATGACATTTGATATAGTCTTCTGGAAATGGCTATTTTGATGCTGCTTAAGAATTAGCAAAAGTAACCTACCTGCTGAGAATCAAACATCTACTATATAAATTACTTGTTAATAGTAATGGCTTTTTGTCTGTTGTTTTATATTTAGCTATCAAAACACCAGGGTCAAAATGACTTCCTTACTCTATTTACTTTCAGATCTCTGAAGACTGCTCACCACTACTTTCTATTTTGATTGCATATAAAGTGTTTTTGAAAGACACTCAGCACAGTATACTTCTTTAAACTACTAAGGGTTGAAAGTAGTCCTTCAAAATTTTCAGCAATTACTAATTATACTGAGTGAAGAAAATTTCGTGAAATTTAATTTTTCCCAATATTTACATACAGGGTACTTGCAAAGATATCAGCATATACTTTTTCCAAATATAAAGGTTCAATTATTAATCAGTTTAAATTTTTTATACATTTATTTTATTTTATGTGGTGCTGGGGATCGAACCCAGGGCCTTGCACCTGCTAGGTAAGCGCTCTACTGCTGAGACATAATCCCAGCCCCAAGTTTAAATTTTTAAACTACTTGATACATACCTTTCACTGAGAAAACTTTGTAAATGCATTATGTATACTCAAAATACAATATTATCATTTGTGTTGAGTAAATTCTCCTCAGAAAATTTATAACCTTAAAATTCTATAAAGTAGGGCAATAATTGTTTTTCAAAGGTTTCACTGTCTTGAATTTCATATATTAAAATTAAAGAAAAATAATAGCATTTAGGCTTTATTATCAAGGATAATATTAAATGGTATTAAACATCCTGACAGAAGTATAAGAGGAGGTGAAACAGAAGAATGTTAGCTGGTTGACATGAGATTCCAGCCTAAGAAAAGAATAGTGGACTGAGAAGAAAGAGTGAAGGGGTAAAGGACATGGTGACATAGTAAAGATCCTGAAGTAAAACAAGCCTGAAAGCAAAAAGGTACTTCTACAAAACTATTTCTATTTGACTAAATCTAACTGATTTTAAAATTTGCTTTCAAAAATCACTTTTCCCAATGTTATGGTTTGGATATGAAGTGTTCCCCCAAAAGCTCCTGTTAATGCAGGAATATTCATAGTGAAATAATTAGACAATGAGAGTTATAACCTAATCTGTCCATTCTACCCTGAAATAGCTGGGCAGTAACTGTAAGCAGGTGGCATAACAGGAAGAAGTAGTTCGCTAGGGATGTGCCCTTGGGGATTATATCTTGTTTTACTGACTTCTCCTTTTCTCCCTCTCTCTTTTAGCTTTCCTGCTCCATGCCCTTTCCCCATGATGTTCTGCTTCACCTCAGGCCCAAGGCAATGGAGTCAGCTGACCATAGACTGAACCTCTGAAACGGTGAGTCCACATAAACTTTTCCTCCTAGAAGTTGTTCTTGTAGGTATTTTGGTCAGTGTCAAAAACCTAACTAACACACTCAAGAAAAAACTTCCAGACAACTGGGTATTTTGTTGTTTTTCTGAGAACAAAAACTAACTCTTCTCAAGGAAATACTAAATACACCTAATATAAGGTGCTTCATATACATGTTCCAAAGGTAAGGTTCAAAAACTGGTTTTCCGATCAATTTAAACATATGAATATTTTAGGCACATAGATAAAATAGATAAATATATACTTCTAACATTTACTATCTTGACTTATAGATAGGTTGAATTATTATATGAAATACTGTTTTACAATCATTTGTTTCTCTACTTATTTCATGAAATGATATTCATACTGTATCTTGTATCTTTAACATTAAAGTCTCTGTTATCATGAGATATTCTTTGAGTCATGTACACCATTAAATCAATCAACACAACTACAGTGCTTAGTATGGTGATCGATAAGTTTTAATAGTTATTCTTAGCTAATTGAATGCCATTTTCGGGAATATAACATTCTCCTTTCCCAAAAACCTAAACTCTTTCGATATGTAGCAGTTAATGATTCCATGTAAGATGTTCTCAGCAGGAATTTCAGGAGTTTTTAAAAGCCTATCATATAAATTGGTAAATTCTCCATTAAAAATTCCATATTTTATGTTAAGAGATCTCCAAAAATTTCTTTATAATGGCACTCATTCAACAGGTATAGTAATAAAATCCTACCCTTAAAAATTACTTAATTTATTTATATTAAATCATTTTCCTCTTTTTTTACCACTGTCAGATGACTTATATGAAAATATAAAACCACCACTGACAGAGAGCATTTCAAGTCAATGTATGTTCCTTAACTAGCTGTATTATTTTTTAACATTTATTTCTTAGTTTTAGGTAGACACAATACCTTTATTTTATTTTTATGTGGTGCTGAGGATCAAACCCAGTGCCTCACATATACTAGGCAAGTGCTCTACCTGTGAACCACAACCCCAGCCCACTATTTGTTTTCTGTTTTAAATATATTAACTAAAAAAAAGCAACTAATAATATGTAAAATGTTATATAAGAACTGGGATATTTTTGTGAAAGATAATTTTGGAGGTAAATATCTTGCTTTATATTTGGGCATAGAGAGTAAATAGGAAATAGTATCAACAGTATATGATTTACTCTTCAAGTAACATGTTTTTTGACAAATAACTGAATAAAAATAAAGAATCAATTATATATTACCTAGATGACATCTAGAGTTTTCTTCAATGGTGGATTATTATGTGGCATAAAACACAGTCTTGCAAATAAAAAAAGATCAAATAAGAACTTTACCTGATATTCCTTTAGCCAGGACAACAGTCCTGAAAAGCTAAAACTGGCCCAGTTTCCTCCATAGTAGTTTCTTCTGTAACAATAAGAAAAGTAAAGGATGGGGTAAAAAATCAAGTCTGTGATCTTCACCAACCAAAATTCATGATCCGTAAACTCACTTCATTTTTTAATACTGCTGCCTCAAGAAATCAAAAGCAGGGGTTGAGGATTTAGCTTAGTGGCAGAGCGCTTGTCTAGCAAGCGCAAGGCCCTGAGTTTAGTCCTCAGCCCTGGAAAAAAAAGAAAGAAATCAAAAGTATTCTTATCAGGATTTTGACATAAGAAGACATAATAGGCTGAAATAAATTCAGAGCTCTCAGATGCCAAAGGAAATTTTTCTTATAAGAAATTAAAAAAAATATATTTGGCCTCCAT
Source organism: Marmota marmota marmota (assembly GCF_001458135.2). Taxonomy (NCBI): domain Eukaryota; kingdom Metazoa; phylum Chordata; class Mammalia; order Rodentia; family Sciuridae; genus Marmota; species Marmota marmota. Next base: position 1,784,119 of record NW_026000305.1, on the reverse strand, counting down.
AGAGTTTTCTTCCCTGATCACTAAGCAGGTAAGATATGAGACTCCCAGATTCATTCTCACACCAAACACATACATGCATACATACATGCATACAGAGAGAGAGAGAGAGAGAGAGAGAGAAATTGGCTACTCTAGATAAAACAGATGAAGTGGTTATTTTATTATTTTTCTTCTTTGTGGTGGGGGGCAGGTACTGAGGATTGAACACAGGGGCATTTTACCACTAAGCTACATACCTAGCCCTTTTTTATTTTAAGACAGCATCTCATTAAGTTGCTGAGACTGGCCTCAAACTTTTGATCCTTCTGCCTCAGCCTCCAGAATTGCTGGGATTACAGGCAAGCACCATCACTCCAGGCTGAAGTGGTTACTTTAGATAAAAGAAAACTAGATCCTGAGGCACAGTTATTCACACAAAGATATGTGATAAATTAAACAGAAACAAAACTTCCACAGAGACCTGGGTGAGTTATTCTTTTTTTTCTAATATTCTTTTTTAGTTGTAGATGGACACAATGTCTTTATTTATTTCTTTGTTTGTTTGTTTGTTTGTTTATTTATTTATTTTTATGTGGTGCTGAGGATTAAACCCAGTGTGTCATGCATGCAAGGCAAGCACTCTACCACTAAGCTACAACTCCAGCTCCAAGAGTTATTCTTCTCATGCCACACTCCTATGAAGATCACTGTTTTAGAGAAGATATAAGTCTCCTAAGATCAGTTAAATTTTGTAAACAATGAACACAAGTGGAGATTTTTGGCAAACACACCTCTCTAATCTGCACTGAATAATGTTCTTCCTAGTCCTTGCAAAGCTATTCACATTTAGTCACTCTGTATTGATAAACTACAGAGTACACTAAATCCAACCTACAATAGCCATTTCAGTTCTGGGTGGGAGGGATTCTTGCCTTTGCTTCCAGTAACACATTTGTTCCTCTATATCTTTCTCTAATAAAATAAGAATATATAAAAGCTCTATTGAAAATTAAACCATTAATATTACATACAAAATTACTCTTCCATAATGCTACTGAATGTTATCTCAAAATTTTGATATTTTCTACTTGATCAACTGTTAACATGGGCCTGAAGAATATTTTAACAAATAATCACTCCTTTGCTTTAACAAAGGGTTAAATCAAACATTTGTGAAAGAAGGTCTATTAATATAGATCATCGTTTTTGTCATATCTTATGGTTCTCTCAGGGATAATGTAAATTCATACATCATTCAGAATCTCTAACAGGCTTTAAAATTTAGATAGGATTTCAGGTATACAACCAATTCTAGATGACCAAACCTTGCTAAAATGATGGGGTCAGGAAACCTATAAGCTAACCCTAAATCAGAGAGCATGTGGAAGAAGAAGCTGAGATATGGAAGCATGGATAAGGGAAAGAAAAAAAAGTAATGTTAGCAATGGTGGTTTTCCCATACCAATGTATACCATTTACTCCCTTACCTGAGAAGAATACACTTCTGCTACCTCTTTCTACCATCCAAATGCAACATTCAACAAAGTAACAAGAGATCCTAGGTACACTTTCATTTTAACTTGTCGAAATATTTTTAGACTTCCTTTGAACAACTTATAAGGTCATATGTGTGTTTCACTTTTTATCTAATGGGCACAAGTTTCAAGATTTATGTACATTTCTTTGAATGGATATACCAACTTAAAAATGGGCAAAGAGATTGAAAAAAACATTTCACAAAGTGATTACTAAGTATCTTTAAGTAAGTTCCTATTAAAATGAGCATTAAAAATGAGCATAATAGCTTAAAAAGGTTCATAATATTGGGCATTGGTAGGATGCTCAGGATGGTTTCTTGGGACTTTTTTTTGGTGAAATATAAAATGGTATAAACACTTTCAGAAAACATCTGGCAGTTTCTTACAAAACTAAACATACATCTATCCTATGATCCCGTAATTGTAATCCTAGGATTATACAAAAGAAAAATATATGCCCACAAAAATATTTACACAAGTCTTTTCACAACAGTCTATTCTTTAATAGCCCATGGTAATAATAATTCAAGTATCCATCAATAGAATGGATAAATAAGTTGCAGCATACATTCATAGGGTGGCTACTATTCACCAATATAAATAAACTACTTATATAGACAATATATAGATGCATACCAAAACTGTTAAGAGAAAGCTTTAACCAAAAAAAAAAAAAATACTGTATGTTTTCATTTATGTTAAGTTCTAGAACAAGCTAAATTAATTAATCTATGATGAAAATATCATGAGAATGGTAATTTGTAAGTGTGGAAATGAGGATAGGACTAGACTATGAAGAGGAACAAAGAAACTTTGTGGATTGACAGTAATATTCTTTACCTTGTTACAATTTTAATTTAATTTACTTAATTAATAAGGTGTTTTTAATATTTATTTTTTAATTATAGGTGAACACAATATCTTATTTTATTTATGTGGTGCTGAGGATTGAACCCAGTGCCTCACGCATGCTAGGTGAGCACTCTACCTCCTGAGCCCAAACCCCAGCCCAATTAATAAGGTTTTTAAGTATATGCATTTGTCAAACTGATTAGTGGTACACTGTATCTAAATATTATCTCAAAAAAGAACCACAAACAAATGTTGAACTATTGTTGATATGTATGCTGAAGTATTCAGAACTGAAATTATTGGTGTGTACAACTTACTTTGAAATGCTTAAAATCATAAGATGGAGTATGGATGGATAATAGAATGAATACATAGTTATGTAGTAAAGCAAATACACCAAAATGTTAATTGTAGAATCTAGGTTGTGCATACACAGGTGTTCACAATATAATTTTTCAAATTTTCTGTGTTTCAAAATTAGCATTATAAAATATTAGAAAAATAAAAGTAAGCTGACATTGAGTTTTGAAGCACTGAATATGATGTATCAATTTCCAAGGTATTTTCGTCTATTATCAAATGCCTAAGAAAACTCTAAGAAGGGCCATCTTGTTGTTTCTTTCCATGATTAAGTTACCTGAGGTCAGCTCATGGTCAAAATCTATTTTTCTCTCCTATGCTTGGTCATATGGTTTTTGACAAAGCTAATTGGTTTTGGTATTTTTCCATGCAGCTCCCATTTTCAACTTTTCCTGTTGATGTGCTCTTAACATCAGCATCTGGTGATCTCATCCAATTATATATATAAAAGTTGAAACATGGTTTTCATTACTGTGGTCTTTCTGACAAAAATGGTAACACAATTATTAGTAAACTTGCTATAAAGCCAGCACTGTCTTTGATGAAATTCATTTTGATATTTGTATAGTTCTAAATATAGTTTAAAACATCCCTTTAAGACAACGACTTGACGTATCAAAATCAATATGATGAAAAGAAAAAGGAAAAATCAATATGACATTTTAATATGCTCTCTGGAGCAATACTTTAATAGAAATAATAAAAATTAAAGCCCACAAAATATTTTTCTCAATTTTATCTATAAACATATGGCTTTTGAACTGTGACATTTAAATTCAATTCATAAAATATTATTTCTACTGTTTTTAAAACTGCATCTGTAGAGAGAATTAAAGCTAAGTTGTTGGTTTTGTTTTTCAAACCTCAAAGATGAGATTTATTTTAAGGACAAAGTGAGAACTTCCTGAATGAGAAAAAAATAAGAAAAAAGACTTGGCATGTTTTCTGCCAGTTTTATGTCACAACTGCATCTGTATAACAAGTAACGGAATAAGTACTTTTTGATGAAGGATGAAAAAGACTTCCTTAAAATTATTGTCTCTTTGTAGAACCGGAAAATAAGAATTCACAGTATTTAAATAGCACACATGAAACTAATATATAAAGCCCTTTAATGTTTTAGGATGGGAAAGTGACCTACAATTTTCAGCTAAAATAGTAAAAATCACAAACATGGCATTTATATTTTAAATATAAGAAAGGTTTTATTATTATAACAACAGGATACAGTTCTCCATTATGTGAAATGTTGACCTTATAACTGTAGAAAACATAGTTTTAATCTTTCTAAGTTTTCCCATAGCTTACTCATAGTGCCACTAAGTTTTTCTGGGCACAATAAGGAAATGTGTTACACAACTGTCTCCATTAACATCAATCAATAAAACAACAGAAAATACAGTATTCAAACAGTATTTCAAGAAATTTCTCACCCTTTCATAGTGTCTGATCTTAAAGAAACATCACTGTGCTTAATATTTCCTACTAAATAAGAAATGTACCACAGGTAGACCCAAAATTTTGAACTATATGAGAAGGCCGAGCATTAAATCCATTAACTATAGCCCATTAATTAAATCCTAATACCATTATACGTTATTTCATTACTAAATATTCAGCAGCAGACATAGTTAAATGATTCTAAACTACATATTGTGTTATAAAATGGTTTCTGTAAGCAAGTCCATGAACATTAACAAAAGATGGAGTTATTGACATTCAGGCACATTCATCTGGGAATCATTTTAATTATTAAGAAACTCAAGAGTTGAAAATGTTTTCAGGCACATAGTCAATGGGGACTAAGCTCGGTCATTGAGAAAGGGAAGCAGCCCAGCTCAACCTCTAGATGGTCCTATTTTACATTCACTGCTCCTACAATTCCTTTTTGTAGAATAGAAGAAAAGACCACCTTCCACTAATGACATTTCTAATCTTTGAAGTTGTTTGTACAAATATTTTATCATGGGCTTTTCCAGAAATTAGGTGAGGTAGATAGGAAAGATGCAATTTTATAAGTGAGGACACTGAGACTTGCACACATAGACACAAGATAATAGTAGCTGCGGTTCAATGAATCCAAACCCTTAAATGTTGAATAGCACCTGGCCCTGATAAACTAAATTCACCATTTCCAAAATGCATTCCCTATCAATAACATGGACTGTTAATGTGTCCAAAAAATAAAAATAAATAAAGCACAATGCCAAAATAGATTTGGAAAACCCTGAGTTTTAAAAAGTTAAATAATAACAACAAAAAATGGTTTATTTGTGGCATGGCTTCTTCTCAGCACCCCTAATTATGGTCATGTTTTTTGTAGTTCTTCAAGAGGGAATACAGCAGTATGTACCATTCCACAAATTCAGTTGACCAATGAATACCATTTTTTGAAAAAGCATTTTGAAGTATTAGGTTTTAACAGAACATATTTTGTGAAATGTTGGCTTAATTCACTTAAAGGGGAAGGAAAAAAATAGAAAAATCTATATATACAAGTTTGGCATTTTACATTCACTATTTCGCTTAGACTTCATGTGAATCAAAAAAATGGCGCTATATTTATCTCCATTATACAATAGGGAAAAAAACAACTGTGAAGTTGATATCATATCTAATTCACTCAGATAGGAAATAACAAAAAGCTCAGGGAATATCAGTCTCCAAAGCCTATACTCTTCCCACAATATAACATTAACAGTATATACTATAACCCATTTGGTTAGAATCTTAAATTATAAACACATACAAACCCTTCAATCTAAATCACATAAGAAAAAAATCAATGTTTACAAACATTACATGGAATAAAGTCTAAAGTCTAAGTTTGTTTTTTTTTTTTTTTGCTGACCCAATTTATTTGTATAATGAAAAAGGGATTATAATTTTATGACTATGTCTACTCCAATGTCAGAGCTGCAAGGAATATTCATTTCCAGGCCCTAGAATGCAATCAATATTATTGCATGTCTCATATACAATATGTTAAAATATCTTTATGTATATGGTAGAATGAGAAAGTAGAAGTCAAGCATGCCTACTAGTATTGGTTTGCTGGCTGTTATGCAGTACTATAAATGGTGCACATTTATAAAGGCTTTTTTCCATTTTAATTTTGTTGGAATACCATGAGTCATGACAGGACTTGCTGGTGAAAAATAATAGAACAGGTTACAAAATTTTTCAGACTTAGCCTCTACATAAATTTTCATTTAGTAAAAGTTCCACATACCTGATACAAAGAAAACTAAACTCCTTTTACCACCTCTTACTCCAAAATAAGGGAAGGGGAGTCCCCATGATAGAGAATGCAGATGTTATTCTTATGTCAAAGACAATGACCAGGACCTTAGTGGACATTTTTATTAGCAAATAAAAATTGTACATATTTATCATGTATAACATATGGTTTTAAAATGTTACCTGGCTTTAAAAGAGTTCCATGAAGCTACAGGAATTTGCTTTGGCAATCAGACCAGTCTATTGGCAAGAAATACCAAGCTATATTTCCAGTCATTAGACCTAGAGAGAGATGTTCCTATGTTTAGAGTTGTCAGTCAGTTATCCCACACAAATCCACCCATTCAAATCCATTTAAGACAACCAAGGCAGGCAGGTAAGTAGTAATATAAAAAAAGTTGCCCTTTATTCTTGCTTCTTTTTATGATCTCATCTATTTCCACTGGTTTAATTATCACTTCTCTGCGGATGACGCACTAACTGATATCTCTAATCTGGGCTCATCCAGTTAGCTACAGATTCAGATCAATATCTGGTCGACTAAAACTGCAGATAATGATTCATCAGTTTATTAGACATTTCCCTTCACTAAATGTCCCAGAAGCAATTCAGTTTTGACATGTCCAAAGGACAATATTATTATCTATCCAAAAGCCCCAACCTGGTCTTCCTCTTGTTCTCATAATGGCAACACTACGCTTATAGCTACCTATACCAAGAAAAAAAAAATGAACTCCCTCATTATTTCTTCAAGTATAATTCTACTTAAGTTCTCAAACTTCTCCTATCCTTGTGATCCCTACTAATGTTACCATATTTCATTCTCACTATCTAGTATTTTGTCTGCTACATTAGTCTAATCAAAGGCTTTCCTGCCATTAAGTTTTACCCCTTCAATACAACTCCCACACTAACTCAAAACACAATTCCCTGGCTTAAAGATATTTAATTGCTCATTAATACTCCTAGAATCAGCCACATACTGGGGCACATGCCTATAATCCCAGTGATTCAGGAGGCTGAGGCAGAATGATTGCAAGTTTAAGGCCAGCTTCAGCAACTTAGCAACTTTGATATAGGTTCTTACCTATGAAAAAAATAAAAATAAAAAGGGCTGGCAATGTTGCTCACTTTGGTGTCACTGTGTTCAATTTCCTGTGTGTGTGTGTGCGTGTGTGTGTGTGCTGTATGTACACACACACACACACACACACACATATCTTCTAGAATCAAGTTCAAAAGCCTTAGCATCACCAAAACACCCTGCAAAATTTAGTGCCAACACAACCCTTCTGCCTTATTCTAGATACTGATCTTCTCTACCATGCAGTCACAACCATATATTCCACAATATCTGAGTGAAACATGTGCCTGCATATCTGTTTTTTATTAGTGATACTGCTTATTCTAAATGTTATTCCATCACAAAACCAATGAATAAACAATTTAAACTATTCAGAATCCTTAAGTCCAACATAGTCTCTTCTCTGAAGCCATCAGTTCTCCCATGTGTAACCAAAAGAACTGTGATTCCATAGTTTTGCACATACTTTTTTAAGAGTTCCGACAGAATATCTAGTCATTGGATTGCATGAGTGCTTCCTCTGACTAAATCAAGAGTAGCTTAGGGGTATGGACAGTAACTTGGTCATCTTTGAAAACTTAATAAATATTAATTAATAAATGTTAACTGAAGGAAGTATTTCCACTAATACATTGCTATTAATCAAGGCTTCAGAACCTGACAGAACTGGGTTCAAATCCCTGCTGTGCCTATAAGCTGCATGACCTCATTCAACCACCTTACAGATGTTACTCTTTAAAAGCTCAATTTCCACATCTGTAAAATACAAAAGCACTTAAAGCACATGGTAAGTTATCAGCAACATCATCACTAACTTTTTCTCCTTCCAAAGTGTAGGCACAAGATAACATACTCCATAGGAGTCTCCAATGCCCTTTTGCTGACAATTAATACAGTCCAGTGCCAGCCATGCATTGTTAAGTTCACCAACAATCCTAGGAAGAAAGAGAAATAGACAGGAACAGGGACATAGCTCAAAGCACAGAGCTCACAGATCAAAGGATTGAGTACTAGGGATTTCTTCTTCCTGATTATCTACTTCAGAGTCTCACAGCTCCTCCAATTTAACCCTTCCTTGTCATGGAAAGGCAAATTAAAGTCATTTTTATTTATGGGGGAAAAAGAGAAATTAGATCAACAACAAAAAGTTTAAAGCTTTACTGCTGTAGAACACTCTCCTTTTAGCTATGAAGCTTATTAATATTCCTCAAACTCCCAAGAAGCTGGTAGAGATATTCACCATCACAAAGCAAAGGAAAATCAACAAAACAAAAATAAGGAAGAGAAAAATATTCCCTTTCTTTGATCCTTTTAAAAAGTTCAAGGGGAAGAAGATGGAGAAGATAGAAGGAAAAATGCATATGTACATTCAATTATCTTTACTTGCAGTTTCCTATTTATGTGAAAGCTACCCTGATTCAAAACCATTGAATAAAAGAATTCAAAATTAATAACATCTAGCCAGGCCAAGTGACTGAGGCCTGAAATGTCAGCAATTGAGGAGGCTTCAACAGTAAAATCACATATTCAAAACAAACATGGGCAACTTAGCAAGACCCTGCTTCAAAATAAAAAAAATTTTAAAAAGGGCTGGGAAAAGGAAGGAACTGCAGAACTGAAATTGACCAAATTATGCTATACACAAAATACCACAGTGAATTTCACCCTTATGTGTATCTATAAAGTGCCAATTTTAAAGAGCATAAATAGAAGGATGACCAGTAGAGTACAAGAGGGGTAATGGGAGGGTCAAAGGGGAGGGAAAGAGAAAGTAGTGGGCATTGAACTGGAGCAAATTATATTCCGAAAATGTATGATTATGTTAAAATGAATCACAAAATTATATGTAACTCTAATGTACTAGTACATTTTTAAAAAGAGCTAGGAATGCAGTTCAGTGGTAAAGAACCCCTGGGATCAATGCCCAGTACCAAAAAAAATTAAAATTAGTAATATCTAGAGAAAAGGTGTTTCACAATTTCTGCAAAGAGTTATCTCAATCAAGATCCTGTGTGACCTCTATAGGGGAAAAATCCTGCTTGTGCAAGAAATGTCATTGGCAAATGAAGACCCTATCCTACAAATTTTCATGTCCTAAAGATAAAATGGCATTTCTCTTTGGAGACCATACAAATTCATAAATTGCTTTCAAGTATTTTTCCTTGCTCTGTTCTCCAAATCGGAAGCTGAACATATTCCTCATTATTTCATTAAAAAAAGTTTTTGATGAACCTTCCACATTTTGTTGTAAGACCTTACTGGCCCCTCACAGATGACAGGTACTTAGTAGGTTGTGTGCTAGGTTCATTTACAGTCAAGGAAAACAACATTAGTCACTTTAAGTAATTAGTAACAGAGTCCTAACTTGTACCAAGTTTCTTGATCATCAAACTGAGTATTTTTATTATGATAAGAGCAGAGGCTTTGTAGGAAAAAAAAAAGAATCTAGGTTTAAACCCTATTTCTTTCCCTTAATAGTCATGACATTGGACAAGTTACTTTAATTATCTAAGTTTGTTTCCTTATCTGCAGAATGTAGGAAATTATACTTTTCTAGAAAAGTGTAGAATTTAAATAGCTTACCATTCATAAAGAACCAAGAAAATAGCTAACGGTAGCTATTATTACATCGAATTGTCTCTAATTACATATAACATCTGGAACACTAGATTAGCACACTCTAATGAAAATCACCCTCACTCAGAAAATAGTGACATCACAAAATCCAGCTTCAAATGGGAAAATAAGGAGAAAACAGTGTAACAACTGATTCTCTGATACTTACACATCTTTCTCACCCTTAGAGAAGAGCACAGTTTCTTTTCCATACAAGATAAATTTTCTTTTACATGAGATTTTATTTCCCAATCCATATATGGTAGTCTTAAACTTTAAAATGCTTAAAACTTATCCTTGAGCTATCTTATTTACATACAGATGTGAACATTTTGATAGAAATAGATTGTTTTTTATAAGGCAAAAATGAAGGAACAAGAAAACCTCAATTTCCACAAACTAAAAGCCACTAAAAATAAACTTCATAGTGGGATTAACTGTTGAATCAATACCGCTTTCTTTGTGTAATAGCTAATAATCATTGAATAGAGTATTTCTGTCCTTTGGTTACAGAATCAAAACATCAGAAATAAATTTTTCACTTAATTCTATATATGTACAGTTAACTTACAGGGCAGAAAATACTTTAACATTGATTTGACAGACAAGTGCATATGTAATTTCTAAGGCTGCTCAATGAGTTAAAGGTTTAAGTCACAAAATCTGCCTGTACCAAGAAATCAATTAACTTTCTATAAAAGGATTAAGGCCGGAAATGATGCAGGCTCTCAAAGAGTGTTACAGACTCTTATATCCAAAATGAGAAGTAAATAGGAATTATCATGACCACTCCCGCTAACCCCACACTTCTACCACCAACTCTAAATAATGTTTCTTTTATTCTTTTATTATACTCCATTTTTTCTTCATAATACAGTTTATAATATAAAACTTAAGCATATTTAATGTCTATAATCAGGATTAGGGTCCAAGTTCCACCATGAAGACAGAGGTCAGAGTCAGTCTGGTTATAATCTATTGATATCCAGGAACAAGCAAAGTACATCATGTAATGTTACAACTGGTTTCTAATCACAATGAATGAATTTCTTGAAAAGTGACAATTCCAGACAAATTTTAGGGTCTCTTGTCTTAGTGCCAGAATATAATAAATAATGAGAAGAAATGGGAATTAATATAATGTCAAGTCCATCGTGAAGAAAAATATAATGTCAAGTCCATGGTGGAGAAACGGGGAGCACAAAAGCTCTCCCTCCTACAACTACTACCCATTTTATTGTACCTTAAAGAAAGTCCTGTAGGAAGACATTCTCACTTTCTCTTAAATGTGGAAAAGTTACCAGAAATCTTGACAATCTTTACTGGCACAATGGGGATTCAAGCTACACATTGAAATGACTGTTAGCCATAGCTCTACAACTCAAGAAATCAACTAAGATGAAATTTCCTTATATATTCCCATATGATTTCATTTAGTCATCTAGGTTTGGTCACATATTTATTTATAAAAAATAGGTTTATAAAATTGTTCTTTCACTATTAATGTTGTAACATATTACTAAATGATATTATTAGATGTAAAAAGAAAAGGCAAATACATAGTGTTGATGGTGGGATACTATAATGTCTTATTTTCATCTATTCAATTTATTTTATCTGTTCATTCACACATTCATTCTTCTATCTTGAAACTTTATCCCATAAGTTCTCTGGACAGAATACACGAAACTAGTAGCAGACTCTTGAGAATGGTATATGAGAAGGCTGACATGTATATTTTCAATATATGAATGTGCATGTACATGTGATACACTGACAGATATGTCCCTTAAATTCTTATGATAAGCGTATCATTTTTGTGATTAAATGAAAAAGATTTCTTTCAAAGAAGAATTAGATGTCACAAAGATAACTGATCCTTTAACAGATTACAACTGTGAAAGCAGAAATATTTCACATTATAATAATAAATGTTACCCATTATAAAAATTTGTGACTTGACAATCTCAAAAAAAACAGTTTTATGAATCTTAAAAAAAAAAAAGATAACTGATCATTTCTCTTAAACACAATTCCAACATAATTCCTAACTGGACACAACTGCTAACTAGAAAAAAAGTTTTTCATAGGCTAGAACAAAGAGACACCTAGCCTAAAAACTTATAGACATGTAATAGTGACATCATCTTTTTTTTTTTTTTTTTGGTACCAGGGATTACAGCCAGGAACACATAACTGCTGAGCTACATCCCCATCCCTTTTTATGTTTTATTTTGAGACAGGGTCTCTCTCACTAAGTTGCTTAGGGCTCCTTAAGTTGCTAAGGCTGGCACTGAACTCATGAACCTCCTGTCTCAGCCTCTTAAGTGGCTGTTGCTGGGATTACAGCCTGTGATACCACACCCAGTGACGTCATATTTCTTAACCACATCAGATAATGCTAGTTAACTGAATGTAATCCTTTGGTCCAATTATTAAACATAATATGTTTTCAACTTTTAACAAAAAATATGTTTAGCAGTATAAGGGTAAAATTCAACAACTATATATTTTTTTAGTTGAATCCAGTGCTCCTTTACCACTGAGAAACATGCTAGAACTATTTATTTGTTTGTTTGTTTGTTTGTTTGTTTGTTTTGAGACAGGGTCTTCTTAATTTACTTAGAGCCTTGCTAAGTTACCAAGGCCTGCCTCAAACTTCAATCCTCCTGCCTCAGCCTCTCAAGTTGATGGGATTACAGGTATGCACCAATGTACTTGGCAACAGCCAATTATTTGGAACCAGTTATAAAACCACCAAATAAGCAATATAATGAAATTTAAACATGCCAAACATTGTCATGTGGGGTGACACATGCCTGTAATCCCAGGAAGATTGAGGGAGGAAGATCTCAAGTCGGAGACCAGCCTCAGCAACTGAACAAGACCCTGTCTCAAGAGTTTTCTTAAAAAATTAAATTAAATTAAAAGGGCTGGGAATGTTGTTTAGCAGAAAAGCAACCATGGGTTCAATCCCCAGTACAAACAAAGTAAAAAAATGACTTCAAATATTGAGTATACTCTTAAACTCTAAGAAAAATCGAATTTAAATGAATTCAGTGAGATAGCATCATAGTTTACAACTGATTTACTTTCTTTTTTCTCTAACATGGTACACAGTAAAAAGTGAAGGACAGAAAACAAAATAAAACTAACCAATAATATATATAATCAGGAAAAAAATGGCCAGGCAATGTAGATATACAATTATCGGTAGAGGTATATTTTAGTCAAGTATAAACTTCTCATCTTCTTGCATCTCCCTTTAGCAACTTCAAATTTAAAGTAAATGCCAATCTCTATATTTTGAATTGCAAATTGCTCTTCTAAATCTCAACATCTATTCTTGAACTTTCACATGTCAACAGCTCATTAATACCTACAGTAAATGGAGCTCCCCCAAAAGAACCATATTTTACATTTTTTAGAGTTCACACATAAAATTAGAGCTCTTTCAGCTTCAATTTCGCAGAAGTCTAGTTTAAAATCTGCAGAAATTTAGGGCAATATAACAATTAAGTGACTATTTTGAATAAGATTAGCTATTATTGATAATGAACCTTCGACAGAGTTTATAAATCAATAGAAGCTGTAACTAGTATGTTATAATAGGCCACTTCAGAACCATCACTTTAATGAAATAAAATGCCAACCACAGCAGAAGATTAAAAATACTAAGTTGATTTTCAGAAAATCATAAATGTAATACATGCACACACATAAAAGTCACACTGTATTTTTGCTTGAGTTATAGCTTTTGTTTCACTTAATATTCAATTTTTCAAAATAAAAAAGACTATCAAACTGGGCACAGTGGCCCAGCAACTCAGGAGGCAGAGGCAGGAGAATGGCAAATTCAAGGCTATTTCTGCAATTTAAAGAGACCCTGTCTCAAAATTAAAAATAAATAATTAATGAAGAGCTGGGGGTGTTGCTCAGTGTAGAGTAGCTCGGGTTTAAATTCCCAGTACCCCCCCAAAAAAAAAGAGAGAGAGAGAGAGAGAATAATTAAATAAATAAATAGAAAGACTTTAATCAACTTAAGAAAAACAACACTACTCAGCAGTTCACCAGAATGAAATTACATTTTATCAATTCAGGCTACTATTCTACTGGCTTCCTAAATAAATCTTCCTGTAAAAAAGGTGAATTTCACTTAATTCATAACCAGCATATTCAATTTTACTGAGGTACTAGAGTTTTTTGTACAAGCCCAATGTCAAACTGACTTTATGACACGTGTTTAGAGAAAAAGAAAAAAAAGATCATATAACTATTTTACAAATGATTAAAATTTGAACAATGCCTTCTTTCAAAGTATTACAAATTTATAAGTAGAAATCATATGTACACAGATGTTCACATTTTGTTTATAATAGAAAAATTGAAAATATCTTAATACACAATTAAGAGCATGTTAAAATGAATCATAGTATTTGTAACATAAAAATACTATAAAGCCCATTATAATTAGTAGAAAAATCCTATTTTGACATGGTAAAATGTTGTTTAAAAAAACACATCTTTTGCAAAAAATGGTATGGACTTAAGAGAATGCAGAGACTACTACCGTCTAGCAAAATCTCCCCCCTCACCTCCTCCCATAGGAAGACCACAAGCTAGTCATTTGTTTTATCCCTCCATACAACTATTATGTGGATAAATAAATTTTCGTCTATGGTATACAAGCAGAGATAATACATTTCATTTTGGGACCAGGCCTTAAAAGAACAAAGGAATATCCACACTCTTATCTCCTTCTTGTAAGCTGGAACCTAGGCTAACCTGTGACCCAGTTTATACTGTGCAAAGAAACCCCTAGGGAATGGTATAGAACCAAAATGGAAGGAATTTGAGCACTTAAGGAACAGAGCTATTCCTTGTTTAGCCCTAAAGCCTTTGAGCTTGTTTAAGTCACAAAATATATTTAGTAACTGTTCTTCAAGACACTGTGTTTTGGATCCTTTTATTACAGCCCCTCATTCTTTTACCCTATAATTTTATGGCATAGAAAAATGCCAGAATTAATGTTCATGACTTCTGGATATTTATAAAAATTGATAGCAGTATGCTTTTTTATTTTTACTTTCATGATTTGGTATACATTACTTAGCAATAAAGAAAAATTAAAAATCATGATTTTAATGCATTTTAAATATAAATCATTATTTAATTCTCTGATCTTCCTTTGATATCTTCTCATACAAGACAGCTATTGTACAGATAGTTAAAAATGTACATACACACAGACAGACAGACACACACATATATACATATATATATATATATATATATATATACACATTCTCCAGAGAATATATATACATATATTATTCTCCAGAGCAGGGATTAGCAAACATTTCTAATAAGCATCAGCTAGTGATATTTTAGGTTTTGTAGGTAAGCAGAGTCTCTCATGCAACAACACAATGATGCCATTATATACCCAAAACAGACACAGATGATAAAAAAACGAACAGGCATATATGTGTTCCAATATACTCACAAAACAGGCATCTGGCCCATGGACCATATTTTGCCAACCTAGAATATCATCTTAACTGTCACACGTTAAAAAGTTTATTTAGACTTTTAAGACATTAAAGATAACAGTAGTATTCATTCTCCATGACTGGAAGAATCTAAAAAATATTAAAACTCTGAAAACTGAGAAACAAACCAAATGTTTTCTAGAGAATTTATCATCCTAAACTTTCAAGAAACTAAAAGTAAGCTTTAAACCCTACACAGTCACCAAATGGCATTTATGAGTACCTATGCACAGCTGGTGCTCTAACAACAAATAAAGACAAAGAAGGCCCTTCAAATGTCAAGGTGCTGCTAGGATATGTTTTGTTGTTCTTTTTGCTTTCGTGATTAATTACCACCATCAATTTACTTTATCTAATGTCCTACATGGTCAGTGATATACATCTGGCAAGATAGCTGAAGTTACAAATTCTGACCATGATCATAAATCAATCAGTGTAAATTCCGGGCCCCTCCACATTTCTATACTTTCATACTGATTCATATATTCAAAAAGTATTTACTGAGCACCTACTATATGCCAAGCACCTCAGAGCAAACAAAGTATATACTGATATAAGATTTCTCAACATTTCCTTTGAAGCTGCTCTCAAGGCTTAAGAGACTAGGAAAACCAGGAAATAGTTTACAGTAGTCCTACATAAACACAAAATATTGTTGACTTTTCAAAGGTCATCTTAAAAATTGGTAAATTTTGGAACTTATTTGATCATATATTCATTTTTAAATAATATTCTAAATATATGCTATTTAAAGTAACACCATGGATCTATGGTTTTTAAAACACACATACACAAATACAGAAATATGGATGTATATATGTCAACAGATCTAAATACATTCTATACTAATCAGCCCTGTCCACTGAGAGCATAGAAGCAATAATACCCCAGTTGAAATGAGCACATGTAGCACTCAGATCTTGTTTTCTAAATGTAAAGAGGTAGAACTCTTTGATAAGTTGTTGACTCTAGGGTTAGAGGAGGAAAAATATAGATGAGCCTGCAGTGCTTGCGGGGCCAGAAATAAAGTGCTCAAACAAAAATGAAACATTTCAAAAGCACATTGGACCCAATTGGCAGGAACTCATAGTGGCCAAAGATGGACAATATGAGCAACCAAACAATCGATGCTAATACTGGATTATAACCCAGTGAACAATATAAATATCCAGGAGCCCATACTGATGTAAATGATTAAATAAATAAATAAATAAATTAAATAGATAGATAGATAGATAGATAGATAGGACGGAAGAGACAGCTCTTCTTTACAGAAGAATTACAACAAATACATGAAGATAGGTAAAGAAAAAGAAAAATCAACAGTAGACAAACAACACAATGTATCTTAAGGGATATAATTTGAGGCTGTTAACACCTAAAGGAAATATGGAATCTTGGACCAGACCCTGGAACAAAATATAACACTTTTGGAGAAAATAGTAAAATTAATATAAGATCTGCAGTTTAGTTAATAGTATTCCACTCGGGTTGGGGATGTGGCGCAAGCAGTAGCACGCTCGCCTGGCATGCGTGCGGCCCGGGTTCGATCCTCAGCACCACATACAAAAAAACAAAGATGCTGGGTCCACCAAAAACTGAAAAATAAATATTAAAAAAGAAATTCATTCTCTCTCTCTCTCTCTCTCAAAAAAAAAAATAGTATTCCACTCATATACATTTCTGAGTTTTAATAATTATTCTATGGATAAAAGTTAGTCAGCTTTCCCTCACTTTCACAAAATATCTGAGATGAATAACTTTAAAGGAGAAAACATTTATCATGGCTCAGAGATTCAGATGTTTCAGTCCACAGTCACTTGGCTTTCTTGCATTTGGGCCTATGGTGAAGCAAAACATTATAGTGGGGAGCCTATGGTGAAGCAAAACATTATAATGGGGAGCACATAGTACAGCAAAGCTACTCACCTTGTGTTAGCCAGAAAGCAAAGAGTGGAAAGAAGGGAATGAGTTCCCAATCTGCCCTTCAAGGGCATGCCCCACTAGACCTCACCCCCTAATGTTGCACCACCTCCCAATAGCACTACAGGCTAGTGAACAAACCTTAGCAAATGAGATGTTGGGGAACACTTCCAATTCGAACTATAATAAATACTTAAGATACTAACATTCAGGGATGCTCAATGAAGTATATATAAATATTGATTTTGCAACTTTTCTGGGAGTCTAAAATTAGTTCAAAGGGTCTTAATGTTTTTAACTTGATAAAATTTATACTCTTCTGTTAATATATCCCAGTGTTTATCTTATAGCTTCAAAATCAACCACTACCACCCACCAAGTGTCAGAACACCGATACAATTTGAGAACAATGGATCTAACCCATTTAACTGCAGAAATTTATTGAGGAATAGCCAAAAATAGAAGGTAATAATTTTATACTATGTCTGAAATTAGAATTAGTTAGAGCAAGCCAAATCATTGTCAACAGAAAAGTTAGTACAGTTTATTTCAAAGAATGCTGGCATAGAAATAAGACCTTGGTGTTGGCCCCAATCCTATCATTATTTGCTTGTTTGACCCTGCACACATCAACTTTCTCATCAACAGACAACTCTCTTCTAAGCTACCATGAATTTATAAATTCACAGATTATCAATATGGGATTAAGGCTTCATTGAGCATATTAGGCAACTGTAAATTCCCATCAAGAATGTAGTGGCTTGACACATATAAATATTATTAAACTTTATTTAATAAATAATCAAATTTTTATTGAGGAACTGTTATATTCCAGGTACTGTTTGGCAATGGTGATATATAGATGAATGAATCATGGCCTGTGCAGATCTATAAACAATAATACAATGTGAAAAATGTTATATTGCAAACTGTACATAATACCTGAAATTATAAATAGAAAAACTGATATTCCTTGGATTATCAAGGAAGGCTTCGCTAGGAAGCAATGGATCCAGAAATACTAAAAATTGTTCACACAAAATGGAGATCAGGATGGAAAAAAGGCATAAAGACATAAGGGACTATTCTATGTCCAAAGAGAATGCATAATGGAGATACTGCTTAAGCATGACTGTACATGAAAAGAGAATTTTTTTCTGAGAATTTAAAATGGCAACTTTATACCACAGGTGAGTACAGTGCTTTAATTTATACTACCCTCATAAACCAGGAAACCCCAAGCCTAGAAATTAACATAAAAACTGCTTTGGCCCATGTGGTTCACAGAAAAATAGGTCCCCAAAGATGTCCATGTTCTAATCCTAGAAGCTATAATGTGTTATTTTATGTGGCAAAGGGATTTTGCTAATGTGATTAAGAATCTTGAGGTGCAAAGATTATCTTACATTATCCACACCCACCCCAGTGTAATCACAAAATTCCTTCTAAAAGAAGGCAAGACAAAAGCAGAAGGTGCAGTGGGATGACTGAAACAGAGGTTGCCGTGATGTATTTTTTAATATTTTTATTTATTCTAATTTGTTATACATGATAGCAGAATGCAATTCATTTCATATTACACATATAGAGCACAATTTTTCAAGTCACTGATGGTACACAAAGTATTTTCACACCATTCATGTCTTCATACATGTACTCAGGGTAATGATGCCTAACTCATTCCACCATCATCCCTATCCCCTTACCCCCTCCTTTCCCCTCCCTCCCCTTTGCCCTATCTAAAGTACTTCCATTCCTCCCATGCTCCCCCCACATCGCCATTAGGAGTCAGCATCCTCATATCAAAGAAAACATTCAGCCTTTGGTTTTTTGGGATTGGCTTGCTTCACTTAGCATTATGTTCTCCAAACTTCATCCATTTACGGAGTGCAAATACCAGGATTTTATTCTCTTTTAATGCTGAGTAATGTTCCATTGTGCATATATACCAAAGTTTCCCTATCCATTCATCTACTGAAAGGCATCCAGGTTGATTCCATAATTAAGCTATTGTGAATTGTGCTGCTATAAACATTGATATGGCTGTGTCCCTGTAGTTTGATTTTTAACTCCTTTGGGTATAAACCAAGGAGTGGGATAGCTGGGTCAAATGGTGGTTCCATTCCAAGTTTTCGAAGGACTCTCCATACTGCTTTCCAGATTGTTTTGAAGATGGAGGGAGGGGATGCCAATGACCTCTAGAAGCTGGCAGTGGAGGGACAAGGAAACAGATTTTCTCCAGGAACCTCCAAAAGGAATGCAGAATTACCTTCATTTTAATTTCAGCCCCATAGGACTCATTTCAGATTAATAATCTATAAGAACTGTGGAATAATAAGTCTGTTTTAAAAGTTTTGCAATACTTGGTTATGTCAGCAAAAGGAAACAAATACCACCAGTAATAGCACTGGGTGACATGGCAAAATGCAAAAACATTCAGCAGAAATAAAGGATCCCTACAGATAACGTCCCACTTTATAAAATTCAAAATTAAACATTTCTGGTGGAAAAAAAGAAGAAGAATACTGACCCTGAAACAAGAAAGATATTACCAAACAGTATTAAACCTTCAATGACTTCATATAACTAAAGTTAGCTTTTTAAAAATTAATGAAGCAAAGGGAATGAATATGACAGCTTTTAAAAACAGAACAAACAACTTCTTGAAGTGAAAGTCACTGAAGTTAAAACAAACGCTAGAATAAATAGAAAATCAAACACCTCTGAAGAGAGAATTAATGAACTAGAAAAGAGGTCAGCAAACTTTTTTCTCAAAGGCTAGTTAATATTTTGGCCTTTGCATGCTACACAGTCACTGTTGCAGCTACTTAACTTGGCTTTAGTAGTATAAAAGCAGCCATGGTGAGTATGTAAATATGTTTTGTGTACATGTCACACAAGCATGGCTGTGGTCCAATAAGACTTAATTTACAAAAACAAGTGGCTCATCTGTAGATTAAAGTTTTCAACTATAAAACTAGTAGATAGGGCTGGAATTGTGGCTCAGTGGCAGAGCACTTGCTTTGTACATGGGAGGCACTGGATTAGATTCTCAGCACCACATAAAAACAAGTACACAAAATAAAGATATTGTGTTCATCTATAACTAAAAATTTTTAAAATATATTTAAAAACTAGAAAATAAAGCTGAAGACATTATATATAATGAAGTACCAAAAGGAAAAAAGATGAGGAATGACAAAGAGATATTAAGAGGAATAAAGACAGAATGAGTCTGCACACATATCTAGGTCAGAGTGGCCCAAACTTGTGGTCTCCTCTGCAAACGGGCTTGTTGCACCCTTTCCCCAGTTGTCACAAAGGTTTCCACAAGCCTGCAGGCAAGATCATGGCACTTACCCCTCCAGGAGCTCAAACATGGACACACAAGCACTATAAGTCCACCTGAGTTTATTTCCAGCAACTCCTACAGAAATGACAAGCCCTATGGTTAAGCCATCCTCCACCAGCTGGGTCTCCAAAAAGCCCACCAGGAATACTGGTAGGAAAATTTCTGTCTTGGGAAATCTACCTTTCCTTCATATCCCCAGTGTTCAAATCCCCAAAGCACATGAAAACCCGGACCCCAGGCCTCCAGAAACAAGATCACACCAATGGGTGACCAGACTGCCAGCCCACTACAGAGAAAGCCAGGCCCCCATCTTGACTAGATCCTCTGCATCCAACACTATAAACTAGGCAGACTCCAGCAAACACAAAAATTATTTTTCATATCAAAACAGCAAATACCAAACAAAGAAGTCAAGAGAGCTCATTATATACTACCTACGTATCAAATAAAGTTCCTGACACACACAATTATTTGCCAGCAAAAATATACTCCAAGTAGCCAGCAAAAGGAAAAGAGGAGGAGGAAGAAGAAAATCTCATACATCTGTAAAAGAAGTTCCAAAAAGAAGAATAAGAGAGAGGTAATTTTTGAAGAAATATCTGGAAATTTTCCTGACAATTATAGGTATAAGTATCTGGTTTCAAGAAGCCAAACAATTTCAAAGCAAGAAAAATGGAAACAAAGTCAACATTTAGACAAGAATGAGACTGAATAACTACAAATGAAAACAGAAAAATGATAAAACAATCAGAAAGAAAAGACAATCTCCCTATAATAGAATAGCACTAGATTAATAGAAACTTCTCAAAAGCCACAAAAGAAGCCAAAGAACAATATACTGTGAGGGAAAAAAACACTATTAATGTGTAATAACAGAACCTACTAAATTATAAGTCTAGACTGAGATTAAAATAAAAGCATTAACAAAGTTTATCACCACTGAGCTCAGGTAGAAAGAATTTCAAGAAAGAAATGATGGCTACAAAATGAAGAGCAAGCAAAGAAACTGTTTAACATGAAGGCAGATCTAAATAAGCATTAACTGATTAAAAAAAAAAACCACAACAACAATGACCAAAGAGGTATAAAATCAAAGTGTCAACAAAATATCAGACAACAATAAGCATGATAGAGGGGTAATCTTTGTATTGCTTGTAGAGAGAGAATAGTTTAAGTAGCTTAAAGTTTGAAAATATAAGTGAAAATGTTAAGGTTTTTCTAATCTAGAATATAAATTTCATATATGAATTTCAAATCTATGTGCAGGAAGAAAGCATACTTCTGTATATTTGAAAAAAAAGAGACCAAAAGGAGAGGGAATAAAAGCAAAGCAAAGAGGCTAAAGAAAAAGTAGAAAATAAGAGGGATGAAATATATCCAAATATTAGTGAAGTAAAAGAAATACAAACAACTAAATTCAGTTAAAAACAATTGCCAGACAGAATTAAAATTTTTTAAAAAATCAGGTTTTGATAGCTCAGTGGTAGAGTACTTGTTTAGCATTCACAAGGCCTTGGGTTTGATCCCTAGCACCATGGGGGAAAAAGGGAGGAAAATAATGTTCTAAAAGGGTAGAAAACTTATCTGGAAGAAAACAAGGAAACCTTATGTCATTGCGCTAATGTCATAAAAAATAATCTTTAAAGCATAAAAAGCATTATTTGGGGAAAATAATAAGTGTAACCATACAAGAATATTACAATTCCAAACTTACATGCCCTTATTAATAAACACTTAGAATATATGAAACAAACAATAACATACTTGCAAGGAAAATAAGAATTCAATAATCAGGACAGGAATAATAATAGTTTTATATAATAAAATTACAAGATTGATCAACTAACATACAGAATGCCATATCCAAGAATTAGAGGGAAAAAAACATTCTTATTAAGCCACAGGGGAACATATGGCTCCAAACCATTAAGCAATTCCAAAAAATACCAAACAATTAATAACCTGCAGTGCTCATTCTGTGACAATAATGTAACTAAACTGGAAACTATTTACCACAAAGATAAAGTTAAATATATTTGTTTAGAACATATAAAGAACTCTAAAAATTCAACAGTAAAATAAACAATACAATTGAAAGTGGGCAAAGGATATGAATGTTTTATGGAAGAGGATATACAGGTGGCAAATAAGCACATGAAAAATGATCAACATCATTAGTCACTAACAAAATGTGAATTAAAACTAAACTGTGAGATCAGTGCACACCTGTAAAGAATTATCAGAAAAAATATCGGCAACACTAAATTCTACCAAAGATGTAGAGGAACTAGATCACTCATATATTGCTAGTACGATTATAAAATGTTACAGGCACAGTGGGAAATAATTTGGCAATTTCCTAAAAAGCTAAACACATTAATTACTACTTGACTCAGT
The DNA here is from genome assembly GCF_001458135.2 of Marmota marmota marmota. NCBI lineage: Eukaryota > Metazoa > Chordata > Mammalia > Rodentia > Sciuridae > Marmota > Marmota marmota. The sequence goes on along the minus strand of NW_026000305.1, from coordinate 1,761,226 downwards.
GATTGCTCTCCTGAGAATTTATCTCAAATAAAAACTTATACACACACACACACACACACACACATACAATTTTATTTGTAATAGTCAAAAATGGATATCAGCTTAGATACTCTTCAACAGTGAATGTTTAAACAAAGTTCGCTATGTAAGTAATATGGAGTATTATTCAGCAGTAAAACACACACACACACACGATACATGCAAGAACCTGGGTGAATCTCCAGGAATCACAGTGTAAAAAAAAAATTCCAAAGTTTATATAATGTACAGTTCCATACTTGAAATGACAAAATTAAAGCAATGATAAACAGATTACTGGTTACCAGAATCAGAAATAACAGTATGGGCACTACAAAGGAGGCAGATATGGCTATAAAAAGGCAAAATAAGGGATCCTTAAGTTAAACTGTTCCATATCTTATAAATTGTCCTACACTGAATCTAATATACACATTATAAATACTTTTTCTGCAACTTACTTAGATATCTGAACAGCATATTATGGGATATATAAAAAGTATAATTAACGTTTCTCTAAGGTGGGGCTAGAGGTAAAGAGGGTAGGGTACAGGTTGGAAGAAAGGAGGCATATTAAAACTATTTACTTTCTATATTTTGTATTATTTGTACATTTTGTCATGTTTAATGGAATTAAAATTTCGATCAAGATTTGAACAAAATTTTGGGAACTTAAAAACACACTTCTAAATAATCTATAGCAAAAATTAAAAGTCTAGTGGCTATTGGAAAATACTGAACATTCACGGAAGATGGTTATTGTGGTCCTGAGAGAGATTCAAATGGCTGTAAATGATTATAAAAAGTAAAAAAAAAAAAAAAAAGCTTAAAAATCAAGTGTTAAGAATTTAATTCAAGAAATTAGAAAAAGAACAAGAGTGATTCTAAGCCAAAGAAAGTATAAGGAAGGAAATGATAAGGATAAATTAGATAGAAAACAAAGACAATACTGAAGGAGCCAACAAAGCAAAAGCTAGTTCTCTGATAAGACTAATAAAATGATAAGTCCCTGGCAATAAAGATAAAGGACAAAAGAAGACAAAAGGCACAAACAATATTATAAATAATGAAAAAAAAAACAGTGCATGATAGCTATAGTACAGTACGGTGAAGAAGGAAGACAGTTATATATGATAAACTTAGGCAGAAGGGAAAGGCCAATTACTGGGGCCATAGTGGAAAAAAGGACAATAAGGAGGTTATTTGAGTAGTCCAATGGTAAATGAATGTGGAATGAACTAGAAAGAGTAAAGAAGGAGAAAACTAGTTAGATTTGGGTTGTCTTAGAAGTAGAGCTGACAGTGTTGTATGAAAGGAGAAAAGGTTAGCACTCCCCTTGACAAGGATGGAAGAGGCCCTCACGCCTGACAACATGCATACAATTAAGGCATTGCCACCTACTTTTTTTTCCTACCCATCATTTCTAAGATATATAATCAATCAACAAATATATTAAAAAGTGTTCAACATCTCTAGGAATTAGAGAAATGCAAATCAAAACTACTCTAAGATTTCATCTCCAGTCAGATGGTAATTATCAAGAATATATGCAATAGTAAGTATTGGTGAGGATGTGGAGAAAAAGGTCCATTCATACATTACTGGTGGCACTGCAAATTGGTGCAACCACTCTGGAAAGCAGTGTGGAGATTCCTTAGAAAACTTGGAATAGAACCACTATTTCACCCAGCTATCCCACTCCTCGGTTTATACCCAAAAGACTTAAAATCAGCATATTATAATAATATGACCACATTAATGTTTATAGCAGCTCAACTCACAATAGCTAAACTGTGGAAGCAACCTAGATGCCCTTCAATAGATGAATGGATAAAGAAACTGGTTTATATACACAATGGAATATTATTAGCATCAAAAGAGAAGAAAATTATGGCATTTGCAGGTAAACAGATGGAGTTGGGAATATCATGCTAAGTGAAGTAACCCAGTCCCCAAAAACCAAAGGCCAAATATTCTCTCTGATAAGTAGATGCTGATCCATAATGGAAAGGCATCGGGAAAATGAAGGAATTTTGATTGGGCAAAGGGGAGGGAAGGGTGGGGAGGAGGAATGGGGGCAGGAAAGATAGTGGAATGATGGACATCATTACCCTAGATACACGTATGACTGCATATATGGAGTGATATTACATCATGTACAACCAGAGAAATGAGAAGTTATGCTCCATTTGTGTACAATGAACAGAAATGCATTCTGCTATCATGTATAACTAATTAGAACAAATTTTTTAAAAGTTCACATTTTATTTAAAAAAAAAGAAATTGATAGGTCTATATTGCCCACAAAACTATCTTTAAAGAATAAGACTAAAGAAAAGACATTATTACATAGATACATAAAAAAATTAAATGAATTTTAAATAGATCTTCATAAAAGATATTTCTAAAGGATTTAATTACAGAAAAAAATAGAGAAAATCCCAGAAGTAAAGTCTATGATGCAAAGAAATGATAAACATTTGGGTATATGCAAACAAACACTGTCTGAAAAATAATTAATTGCATCTAATTTGAAATTAAGAACAAAAACAATCCAAGATGCAACTTAAATGCCAGACAATAATAGTGTATGTATTGGAGAGGAGCAAGAAGTACAACCATTTTGAAGTCCATCTGTTGTTCAGCTTGGGAATAGATTTTGATTAACAGGAAAAAAAAGTAGAGCTGAACAGGATATGCTGAAGGACTAAACATGGGTTTGAAGAAAAGACAAAGACATTAAAGATAATTCTTAAGAAAGTACTTGGCACAGAATGCATGAGATCCTGAGTTCAATCCCCAACACTGCAAAAACTAATAATAAATATCCATACTTCCTACCTCAGTAAATAAAGTCTGCATCATACAGCTCCAGTCTAATTCTATTTTTGATGTAGAAGAAATAAAACATAGGTAGAAAGGAGATGAAAAGAAGGGCAAGGAAACATAATTTTAATCTGGAATACCTTTCCAGGCCTGTCACACCCCAGGTTAGTTCTTATACCAAGCCTGTCATTCCAAAATTTATGAGAAATCTGTAAATCTTAGAATTACCAAAAACTCACTCTCTTATGAAAATTATCTTGTGCACTATTAATTAGTCAAGGCAATTAGTAGATTAAGCAAAAAAATATATGATGTTTCTATAATTTAGAAACTTTCCAGCAATATCTATTGACAGATAATAGACACCATATCAACCTAAAGATCCTGAGAACAACCAGACCACAATAAAACATCTTGTGATCACCAGAGTGATGTCATCATCACATATCTTCCCACCCCTCACCAAGTCTCCTTTAAAAGAGCCTGAGAACCTCCAAAACATCTTTCCCTCTCTCAAGATGGCCTACATTCTCCCTTAAATATGTACTCCTTGCTTTCCTCAATAAATCTGAAACTTTAATTGGAATGTCCTTAAATTCATTTCTATGATGTTTCTCAAGAATCTCACTTAAGTCTTCGAGTTGAGGTTCCCCCCTCTAGGAACTCCTTGGTCCTCTTCCAGTGACACCTCAAACTTTCATTAATCTAATTCATTTAGTCTATCATGACTTCTAGCCACACTAAATTGAACCCCTTGTCATCATTCAATACACAGCTCAAATGTCACCTCTGTGAGACTTTCCACAACTCCCACTGGTAAAATCATTTCTTTCTCTGACTTCTAAGTGCTCATATTTACTAGCAGCAATAGCAGCAGCAGCAGCAGCAGCAATAGCAGCAACAGCACCACCATCACCACCACCACTGTTAAGAGTAACAGATCCTAATATCTATAATGGTCCACAAATGAGGAAATGTCAAAACTCCATTGTATACATTATTTGATTCAAACTTATCAACAATCTTATACTTTAAGTGCTAATATTTTCCCTTTTTTGGTTAAAAAAAAAGACTGAAGTATTGAAAGATCAAATTACTTGTTAAAAATACATATCTAATGAGCTAAGACATGAACACAGGCATTCTCACTTAAAAGCCCACACTCCACTACCCTTTGAAGTCAAAGCATTGGAAGATGGCAGAAATGTGAATTCAACATGGAAAACAGTAAAGCAGTTCCTCAAAATATTTAAAATGGCAGTAGATATAATTTAGCTATCCCATACTTCTGTCTGAGTGTTTAGCCAAAAGAACTGAAATAGCGATTTGAAGATACATTTGCTCTCACACATTCATAGCAGAATTATTCACGACAGTCAAAAAGTGCAAGCAGTCCAAGTACCTATCAACAGAAAAATGGATAAACAAAATGTGATATATACAGTGGGATACTGTTCAGTCTTAAAAAGGAAGGAAATCCTCCAATATATGACAATACAGATGAACCATGAGGATACTGAGCTAAGTGAAACTAGCTCATCACAAAAAAATTAATAATCTGATACACTTACACGAGGTATCTAGAGTAGTGAAATTCATGGTGCAAGAATGTACAAAGGAGCCTTGGGACTGATGAAAGGGGAGTTATAGTTTAATAGGTACAGAATTTCAGTTTTATAAGACCAAAATAGTTTAGAGTTCTGCTGCATAACAATGTGAGTACATATAAAACTACCAAACTTTACATTTACAGTGGTTAATATAGCAAATTTTATGTTTCATGTTAACCATAATTTTTAAAATATTTCAAAAAAAGCATGGGAAGATAGGTCTACCAAACAGAGACACGTGGTACTCTTTTATGTGTAATACAGAAATGAAAGATAAAGCAAAGGAAGTAGATTGAACCAGACTATGAAATATCTTAAATGCTATAATAAATATTAAATGAGAAAAGAGCTAATCCTGACCCACAACAGAAAAACATCCCATAATTGTTCTCTTCCTTCAGACCTCCTCTTCCACATTACGTATAGATATTAAGGCTTTCCAGGAGTAAATTTATCAGATTTATGAAATTACCCACCCTTCTGCTTTCCTCCTGAATATCTGTTTCTTCTCAATCTTCTTTGTTAAATCTCTTCATTTGCCCACGACTTAAAAGTTGCCCTTGCCAGGTTTCTATCCCTATCCCATTATACACATATTCAGGGCAATTATATTTACTTCTTTGGTTCTAACTACTATCTGTTTACAGATAGCGCCCAAATCTCTTATCTCCAGGTCTACATCTCTGACTCAGGTTCCTAACATACCTGATTCTCTTCACTTAGAAATGGTATTGGCACTTCAAACCCAACACTTCCAATTTTGGACACATTTACCTTACCTGCCCCAAACATCAATCCTTAAGCCTAAATTCCTAACATTGGTAAATGAATTGGCAATTTGATGACATCACCATCCATCAAAATGCTCAAATCAGAATCATAATTATTCTCATTCCCTCACCTACTATATGTGATTGACCTCCAAAATTCTTGAGATAACCTCAAATATTTTTACCTTTTATCCATCTTGGTTCAGGTAATTCTCTCTCAACTATATCCCTGCAAACAGCCACCTAGCTGCTCTCTACCTCAACTTATTCAAACCACTCTCCACTGTATAGTCCTAAAACATACATCTGATCATTTCATTTATTTGCTTAAGGCCATTCAATAGTTCCCTAATGTCTATAACATTAAGTAATTCCTTGAACTAAACACTACTTGCAGCCTCATCTTTGTATTTCACTCCCAGCCCACCAAACACCAGTCATACTCAACTAACTATAGTCTTCCAAACATATGTTCTCTTTTATCCAAATTTTTGCATATGTTGGTCCATTTGTGTGCAATATCCTTCCCAGCTCCAATCCAAACTATTTCATCTTATGTGACTTGTCTGTCTAAAGTTAGCTAAGGTGCCGACTTCTATGGGAAACACTCTCCATGAGCCAGGTGTCCCCCATAGCTATATTATATACCTATACACATACACATATACACACACATACATACCCATATATAATTTACACAGCATATATAATTATCTGTATAATTGTTCATTCCCCTTACTAGATTGTGAGTCAGTATCCTCAAATTCATCTCTGTATCCTTAACACTTAGCACAATTCCTTGCAAAATTACTCAATGAAAATTAAATGACTAGTGACAATATAAAAGCCAGATGAGAATAAAGCCAAGATTATTATAACTTCATCGTCTAAATTTTAGCCATGAATTATATCTCTAACAACAGCCATTTGTCCAAAATTTGTATATCATTGATAAAAGTTATTCATGGCCAAAATAATCATTACCAGAAAAAAACATATAATTACATATAATAATTAATATTTATCCATCCATTCATCAAGTATCTAATTGTATATCAGCAACAAAACTAAGTACTAGCAATACAAAACTGAGTAAATCCTGTGATTTAGAAGCATATAGGCTCCAAAGAAAGGGAAGTAAATGATTAAGAATGTGATAAATGCTGTTATACTCATATAGTATTATGAAAATCCAGTCATATCTGTGACACATACCAAGGGCCGTTTAAGGAAGGAGGACTTCCCTGAGGAGGTGGCATGTTAGCTGAAAGTTTAAAAAAAAATAGATGTTAGTCAGCCTAAGTAGTAGAGAAGCAATCCAGGCAGAGGGATGCTTACTGGAACCTCAGAAAGCAGGAAGATGTAAAAGACTAAGACATGCTTAGTTATTGCAAATCTCAGAATCACCGGTGTGTACAGTTGAGGTAGAAATGGCAAGAGGCTGAAGGTATGAGTAAGTCCAGATCATAGGGGGCACTGTATGACATAAAGAAAATTTAGACATTCTTCTATAAGACAGCTTTGTCTAAACTGATGCAGACAAACTCACCTCAACCACATCAGCTCTGTTTCATCTATTCAAGTTACTTATATTTCCATAGAAGACTTTTAAGTTGGAAAAATCAATAAAAATAGGCAGCAGAGAGACACTGATAGATTTCATACAGCAGAATGATGTGACTGGCTACAACATGCTAAATGGCATTGGAGGGTTGGATATCATTAATAAAGAGGTTTTAAGCTTAGCTAGCAGAGAAATGACAAGGGACTAAACTAAGGAAGTGACAGTGAGATGAAAAGAAGTGGATATGGCAGAAAGATACTAAATTTAAGGGAGATCAGTGAAATTTTGTTTTCAAACTACACAGCACAGTGCCTGGGATAACTCAATACATGTAAACTATCATCATTATCATCTATAGAACCTGGTAGTTGAACAAATGTGGAAGGTAAAGAAGAGACTCAGCAATAAAGGAGAATAAAATCATGGCATTTGCAGGTAAATGGATGGAGTTAGAGAAGGTAATGCTATATGAAGGTAGCCAACCCCAAATAACCAAATGCTGAATGTTTTCTTTGATATAAGGAAGCTGATTCATAGTGGGATAGGGAAAGGGAGCATGGGAGGAATAGACGAACTCTAGATAGGACAGAGGGGTTAGAGGGGAAGGGAGGGGACATGGGGTTAGAAATGATGGTAGAACGTGATGATCATTACTATCCAAAGTATAGGTATGAAGAAATGAGTTGGTGTGAATATACTTTGTATACAATCAGAGATATGAAAATTTGTGCTCTATATGTGAAATAAGAATTGTAATGCATTCCACTGTCATATACAAATAAAAAAAGAAGAAGAAAAAAATCAACAGAAGTTTCCAAGTGTCTGATAGATAATGTTGCCATTCAAAAAGAATAGGAACATAAAGCTCTTTGGGGAGATATTGTGCATTTTGAGACAAGGACAAGGAAGATGATACAGCATTAACCATGCTAAGTTTAAGATACTACTGTGAAATAGCTAGACGAAGATGTTAAACCGCAGGATATATGGACCTGGAGCTGAGGACAAACTCAGATTAGGAGACATGAATAACAGAGAGAGCAACCATTACCCTCAAATAGTGGTGCCTATTTGGGCCACTCAATCTAAACTTTGTTCTAGGAGAATAATAGACCCTTATTTCCTACTAGTTACAAAAAGCAACTCAAATGGTTTAATGAGTTACATGTAATACTTAAAACTATAAAACGACCAGAAGAAAACATAGGGGGAATCCTTTAAGACATTGGAACATGCAATAATTTTCTGGGTAAGACCCAAAAAGTACAGGAAATAAAAGCAAATATAGACAAAATGGATTACATCAAATGAAGTTTCTGTACTGCAAAGAGAACAATCAATACAGTACAAAGCAACTCTACAGAATGGGAGAAAATAATTTCAAAAAATACACATGAAAAGGGTTAATACCCAGAATGTATATGGAACTCCAAAAGCTTACCAGCAAAAAATAAATAAAAATAAACTGATTAAAATGGGCAATTGACCTAAATAGACATTTCTCAAAGGATGACACAAATGGCTACAAGGTATATGAAAAAAAAATGTTTAATATCACTAATGCTCAGGAAAAATAAAAATTGATACCATATGAGGTATTACTTCACTCCAGTAAGAATGGCTATTTTCAAAAAGATTAAAGATAAATGAATGCTGACAAGGGGATGTAAAAAAAGGGAATCCATGCACACTGGTAGTGGGAATGTAAACTGGTAAAGCAATAATGGAAAACAGTATGGAGAATCCTCAAATTTTGAAAATAGAACTACCATGCAATCTAGCAATCAGGATGTCATAGGGATATCTGCAATTCCATGTTCAGTGCAGCCAAGAAATGAAAACAACCTAAGTGTGGTCAACTGATGAATGGATGAAGAAACTGTGATATACAGCAACAATTAAGAACTTTTTGGCAAAAAAGGAAAATGAAATCCTCTCATTTGCAACAACATGGATGGAACTGAAGATCAATTATGTTAAGTGAAATAAGCCAGGCACAGAAAGAAAACTACTGCATGATATCCTTCATGTGAAATTAAAAAAATTGAAGTTGAGAATAAAATGTTATCTCTAAGGCCACAGAAAGTACAAGGAGGGAAGAGAAGTTGATCACAGGATACTTTGTCAAACAGCAGCTAAGAAATTCTGATGTGGTAAAAGATAGTAACAAAGTATGATATAATTCAAAAAGCTAGAAGAAAGGATTTTGTGTTCTCAACATAACAAAATAAAAGAGATATGTTTAACCTGATTAAAATATTAATCAATGTACACATGTATCAAAACATCAGATGGAAGACTAGATGTAGAGTTCAATGAAAGATCACTTTCCTTGCATGGATGAGGCCCTGGGTTCCATCCCCTGCACCCCAACTCTCGTGATCACATGGTATCTCACAAATGTGTATAATTTTTATGTTTTCCATATCAGTTTAAAAATAAATTTAAATAAATTTTTAAATGTCAAATAAAAGATCTGGGAGAATCTAGTATTTACATGTATCTAAACTCTTAAAAATCAACAAGCTTGAAGATTTACAAGATAAGAAAAAAAAGGTTCTGACACTTTGAAATTTTATCTTTTTTAAGTTCTAAGGTCTTAAGCCAACCACAGTATGGAGCTTTTTAAACTGAGTCACTGTTTCTTACAGTAAGATCTAGCTTCTTATACTATTAATAAAACTCTATTTTTTATAGTATCAGTAAACCCTATGTGTTTTCTAAAATATTCTTCATCCAGAGAAGACTCCAGGTTTGTAAAAAAAGAAAAGAAATTTAAATCTAAAGTTAAACATATACTAGCTTGGCAAAATTCAACAAAATTACTTAACTTATCCTTGCCTCACATTCCCCACTTGTTTAATTTGGTTGATACCATCTACCTTCCCTTGGCTTTGATGGGAATTAAATTACATATGTAAAGAAACTAATATGGTAACGAGCATATAATATGAGCTCATCAAGTAATAACTTTTACTAACTCTCCTATCTTCAAGAAATTAACAGGAACCATTTTAATTTCAAATTAACTAAGGCTATCATAAATAAATCTGTCTGTATGTGTGCATTAAACAATTCATACAGGTAATATACCTGAGCTTTTAAGGTGGAAGATATTTTGGCATGTAAATCCATAATAATTTTAAAAAGACTCAATTGAGATATTAACACAAGCAGCTGTGCATACAATAATGAGAAGAGAATTCTAAAGGCAGGCTTCATATGAAAACTGAATAAAAAGAAGTAGTGATAAGGCAAGTCTAGATATAGGCACCTGCCAAAAAACAGATTCAATTCCAACCTGGAGACTTCATAGAAAGAGTGGGGAGTTTGCTAATGTGGAGGGAATTCATATAAAATAAACTTCAATTTAGAACTAGAAAATAAAAAAAATAAAAATAAAAAAAAAAATAAAACTCAGAAGAGAAATTTTTAAATACTTTGACTAGAATTAGTCAACACTTGGCAGTGTTCCAAATTCAATTATTTCACATACTAAATTTAGGACAATTTAAAATTCCACCATTCATTCCAGTAAACAGATTTCTAATTAGTTTATTCTGGTACTTTTATTGTTGCTTACTTCAGTAATTACATCTTGTTTCCAGAAGGTTCTCACTGCAGTGCCTCCTGAGAATGTAGTCTTCATCTTCTGTTTCTCCTCAAGAACATGCATTAGGTAAAAAAATTCTAGAAACCCGGATCACTCAGTATTTCCATATGATTTGCTTTGGCACTTTCATCTCATTTCTATAGCAATAAATTAAAAATGCATTTAGTGTCCTTCTCTCTCCCTGAATACTCATGTATTCTGATAAGAAATCAGCACCTTCCTGGAGATTCTATTCATGGATCCCCACATCCTGGGGGACCCTATTGAAATACATTTCAGGGGGTTGATAAAGAGGAATAATCCTCACAGATTTTGTCCTTCAGTTTGTTCATTACAACTTATTTTTCTTTTGGATAAAGCTGTTAGAAAAACACACCTCTCCTTTTTACTTTTGTTCTCTCTAAAAGTAATTTTGTATTAAATGAATATTCTTCAAAATGCATCAAAAAAAAAAGAAGTAGTAGTAATAGTAGTAGTAGTAGTAGTAGTAGTAGTAGTAATTGAAGAAAAGTAAACCCAATTTAGAAATCCTGGATTAACCATTGGATAATAACCAAGATGTTAATATGCTTTCAAAATAAATTTAGAAAGGGTTAAATGTAAATTAACTAATGCTAATTTTAGATTTCTACATATTGAACAATGAGATAATATATGGGAAGTCAGTATACAAATCTATTGATATTTTGTTTTCTGGAATTCTGGAACATATTGCAATTAATATCTAACAGAAAATGTAAAATTAAATTTCTTGCTATTCTATTCCTATTCAAGGAATAACTGAAGTGTCAAGATATAATAGTCAAAACATTATATATACAAATGGAAGATTAGGGGTTTGCTTTAGGGGAATGTTTGAATACAGAAATTTTAAAAATGCTTTATCTTAAACCTGAGTTTTTCATTAACATCCTTTTTATCATCACATTTAAAGTAAAACATAATTCCAGACCTTTTTTTTTTTTTATTTTTCACTTTTTTTATTAACTGAGGACTGAAGCCAGGGGCATTGAACCACTGAATTATATCACCAGCCTCTTTAAATTTTGAGACAGGGTCTTGCTAAGTTGCTTACGGCCTTGCTACATTGCTGAGACTGGCCTCAAACTTGCAATCATCCTGCCTTAGCTTTCTGAAATACTGGGACTTCAGAATTACGTGCCATGGCACTCAGCTTAGACATTTTTTCCTAGTTAAAATTTTTCTAAGTTTAAATTTTGATGAACAAAACCACATACTCAAATCTCTTGGCCAAATTTTACAAGCAAATATGAAGCTTCAAACACAATACACTGTGGTGTTGCATGTCCGTAATCCCAGCAGATTAGGAGGCTGAGGCAGGAGGATTGTATGTTCAAAGCCAGCCTCAGCAACTTAGTGAGGCCCTAAGCAACTTAGCAAGACCCTGTTGCAAAATTAAAGACCCTGTCTCAAAATTAAAAAGAGAAAAAAGGCTAGGAATGTATTTCAGTGGTTAAACACTCTGGGTTCAATCCCTGGTACCAGGAAAAAAACAAAACAAAACAAAAAAGAATACATATATGGCTTGTATACACCCATGCGCTCATATATATATATATATAAGACAGATGTGAGATTTATAAGCCTCTTGGAGAATTATTTATTATTTACAAAAAAAAATCACTGTAAAGAAAATAAAATGATGCATTTGGCTTCCTCTCAAAAAAAATAGATACCTATTTTAAAGCTTATAATTATACTAAAATTCACATTAGATTTATATTAAAAGTTACAGACAATATATTCTTAATATATATTAATATATTATAATTACTATATAATAAGTGTTATATATTTCACGTTATTGGTAAAAATTAACTCTGACTCATTTTCTATCTTAAGAAGTTTAGATAATATATAAATATACACATACACACATCTAGAGGCATATAGGTGTGTGTTACTGAATTTCAATTTTGTATAGAGAATTTTAGGAAGTATTAAATGCTACCATTGATAAAACTTACGAATCAACATGCAGAACCCTCTGGCCACTCCTTGAACATGCAGCCGCAATGATGGATTCAGGCAAACCTATAAAAACACACACCTATATCATTTAGAATGTAGAAATATATATTTATTTTACATAAAATGTTCAATTCATGCTATCACAGTATAGAATAGCTTACCAAGAGACCCAACCTTGTATTTGAAATTGTAAAATCTGTATTAATTTCACTTTTAGATATTTCCCTTTTTTAATTTTTTAGTTGTTGGTTGACCTTAATTTATTTACTTATATGTGGTGCTAAGAATTGAATCCAGTGCCTTACACATGCTAGGCTAGCATGCTACCAACTAAGCCATGACCTCAGCCCTAGACATTTTTTAAATATACTAACACTGAAATTTTTATTACGTGGTAGAAATAGTCTATAAAAACAAGAACTTAAATTATTTTTACCTGAAAATTATCATAATGAGCAACCAAAGGCATAATGTTCATATAGAGTTCTATTATTAGGAACCATGTTAACATACTAGTTAATCTGATACAACTGCACTGAGAGATAAGAATCTGATGCAGTCTAGAAAGGAAAAAGAACCTGGGGTTCAAATATGTTAACTTTGTTGCTCACTGCTTAAAAATAAGATTATAGAGTTGAAATCTGAACTCAAATCTAAATCCAAAGCCACAATGCTTCTAATGCAGAATACCTCACATTTTTTAGTTACAGAAATATGTTAGTTTCTTGGCCAGGTGCAGTGGCGGACGCCTGTAATCCCAGCGGCTCAGGAGGAGGAAGCAGGAGGATGGCGAGTTCAAAGCCAGCTTCAGCAATTTAGTGAGGTGCTAAGCAACTCTGTAAGACCTTATCGCTAATAACATACAAAATAGGGCTAGGGATGTGGCTCAGTGGTCAAAATTAAAACGACAAAAACGGCTTTGTTTTCTGGAATTCTGGGACATATTGCAATTAATATCTAACAGAAAATGTAAAATTAAATTTAAATCAAAGTTCAATCCCTGGTACCACCCCCCCAAAAAATTAAAGAAATATGAGGCCACTTAAAATATGTATTATTTTCCTTTTCATTCAGTACAGCAGTATGAAAAGAAAACATTACTGTTCTGGAGTCAAATGTAGTCATGCCATAAAGCTGATTATCATATAATGAAATATATATTATGACTATCAGTATGAACAAAAATTAAACTACCAAAGATAATGCTTTTCTAATAAAAATAAATTCAGGTTTTGTGCTACATTAGATAGTTAAATATTCTATGCTGTAAGATGCTTCCATAACCTTTTATCACAAGATCTGCCATTTAAATGGAGGCTATTAAAATCTTTTATATCAGTCATACAAATAAATCATGTTTTTAAAGTTTACTGCAACTCTATAGAGCTACCACTACTGTGAGACATCTTGACTCTCCTGTATTTTTACTTTATGGTAGAAAAAGATACCACCATTTTTTGGCAAGAGTATGAACTACATACTGAGTGTCAAGGATTTTTAGGAAAAGGGGTTATCTTCTTTATGTAAAAAGTAATACGTACATGGAAGGAATTGTCACAATCTGTACTTAAAACCACATTAAACACAAGGTCAATCCTCCTTTAGGAACTAGTTTTTCAGGGTTGAATATTTTGAGGGCATATAATATTTGGCTCAAAAAAAGAAGTTCTGACCAAATGTACTGAATATAACCATTAAACATCAGTTATCAGAAAGAAGCCATCATAAAGTGCCAACATTAACTTTGGATATATATTTTTTTACAAAACAAGAATTTTGAGTAGAAAGAATTTTTTCATGTTAAGACTATCTGAAATTTTTGTTCTGCTTAAAGAAATAATTTTCTTTTAATTAAATGTAATCACTATGAACCTTTAAAAGCCAATACACAGCTTAGTTCAAAGGGTAACAGCAAAAAATTACTTAGGAAAAAGAATTAGCAAGTTAAAGACCAATGCTTTTACATGTAATAATAGTATTACCAAACCCACTTATATTATAGGGTTTTACACTTCACACCATATTTTAGTGTACATCATCTCATGTATGTCTCATTATAATCATGTGAGGCAGGAAGTAATAGCCATGTGAGGAAATGAGTTTGAGCATGTTGCCAAATACCAACTTATACAATATTGCCAATTCAAAAACCATGGGAATTCACTATCTCAGACTTGGACAGAAGTTTGAGACTAAGTACTAAAGGGCAGTACTGGCAACACAATAAAATGGGCATGGTCTCAATCTGACAGACCTTGCTTTGAATCTTAAGATTACTATGCAACCTCAGACAAGTCATTGACTTGTCTTTGTTTCTTCATTAATGTGAGTATTGCCGTCTACCTTATAGTACTGTTCAGTTGTTAGCAAGGGTAGTTACCAAATGAATGCCATCTACATTTTTTTTTTTGGTACCTGGGATTTAACTCAGGGGCACTGAACCACTGAGCCAAATCCCCAGCCCTTTTGTGTATTTTACTTAGAGACAGGGGCTCACTGAGTTGTTTGGCACCTCTCTTGCTGAGGCGAGCTTTGAACTCAAAATCTTCCTGCCTCTGCCTCCTGAACAGCTGGAATTACAAGCATGTGCCACTGCACCTGGCCTATCTACTCTTATCCTTCAGAAAATATTTTAGATTCTAGCTCTAGTGGCAGACAATAATATTACTCTTCTCCATTTGGCTCAAAATACCTATGACTTTGGGTAGGCGGATATGTATGTGGTTATATTCATGCCTATAATCAACACTATCAGAAGTCAAGTCTCTACTGATGAAGCAATGCCAAAATGGATTTCAATTCTGAATATGATTTGAGTTCAGATTATATAAAACCAAAATGACTATCATTTGTGTTTTTCCTTAATTCTTTCATCTAGACATCCCCACAAGCTTGTCAAATCAATAGGCTGTTCCAATGTTAAATGGCATATTATCTCCATTCTTAAAATAATTAAAATTACAGTGAAGAATACAGACAGCAATGTCTTTCTAGGCAAATTCTTATATTTCTTCCAACCTATTCAAAAAAAAAAAAAAAGAAGAAGTTACTTGAACACAGGAAGAAGGCATGCAGGAGATTATCTTCAACTACTTGCTTAAGAAAAGGAGAAAAAAGAAAGTGGGGGAAAAGGAGAAGGCAGGAAGTCTAGAGCAGACTCCCAGGTGGTGGGAGGAAAATCATTAAGATAATTCCTAACCTGAAAAAGCTCTGAGTCTAAAGAAATAATTTAAAGAGATTAAAATAATGAATCTATTTCGGACTGTTACAGGAACACAATGGAAAGAAACATTCCCACTATAAAAGGGAGAGATGGAAAGTGCCAAAGAAGAGACACTAGCTGGATCTTTCAGGGTCTAACCACCTAAATTGAAGGGTATAAAAGTAAAAAGGAAAGTGCAAAGGAGAATTTTTGGCAAAGAGTAAAGGAAGAAAGAACCAAAAGGTAATGCTTTAAAAAAATGTGGTTGGGCAGGCTTATTTCACTTAGCATAATGTTTTCAAGGGTCTCTATGTTGCAGCTTCAATATTTTTAATTAATGAGTATTATTTCAGTATATGGCTATATCACATTCACTTTATCAATTCTTCCACTGTTGAAAATTTATATCATTCTCACTTCTTAGTTATTGTGAACATTACTGCAGAAAATAGACTGATTGAAAGAAGACAAATAATGCATGGTTCTACCTACCTGGAATATCCAAAATGGCTAATTTATACGATCAAAGAATAGAATGGTGGTTGCCAGAGGTTTGGGGAGAGGGAAATGGGGAGTTGTTAATAAATGGGTATAAAAAGTAACAATTACCCAAAAGGTATAGGTTTAAAAGATCTGTTGTACAACATTGTACTTATAGTTAACAGTGTACTATACACTTAAAAATTTCAGAGGGTAGATCTCATGTTAAATGTTCTTACTACACTAAAACAGTTTTTTTTAAGGTGGCTGAAGCCAAATAGTAGAGTTATGTACTTGATCCTCTAAGCCATGGCAATCTTGAAAAGGATTTTAACCAGAATAGAATGGTCAAATCAATGTATCAGGGAAAAAGAAACTCTACTCACAGTATGGAGAATAAACCTGCATATAATTGGAGCATTAAGTTTAAAAATAAATTCTTATTTAGGAAAACAGAACACAATTAAACCTTTTGTCTTGTTAGTAATTTGGTGAAATAAGCAAAATGACTGCATGATCTGTTTAAATTAATACCTGTAAACTTCAATTTAGTAGCATTTAAACCCGATTAATTTAAAAATAAAATCATTTTTAATGCTTAAAAAGTAAACAATGTCTGAATAACTACTCAAATTCCCACAAAGTCCTAATGAGGCATTTATATAGAACATACATAGGCTTATAATGAATTATACAATCTCTCCCACAAAGAAAAATCAAACATGAGTTATAAACAACTCAGTTCAGAGTGAGTGAAATCACAGCATTTCACTGGAAACACTCCACAAAACAAATATACAAATGCAATGTTTTCATCTGTAAAATGGGAGAAAAAGGTCCAATATGATATGAAACACCTTATACAGTGCCTCTTGGCATGTTGCTAAAATTTGGTAAATGTTGAGTCTCTTCCCTCTTCCTCCTACACCTTCAGAAAGATTAGTTATTTGAGGAAGAAAAAAAAAAAGGTTATCACTTGCTTATCATTTATTTATCTTCAAAACTTTAACTTAAAATTATTATTTTAAAAGTTCCTTTTATATATGTACACAGTTGAAAATCAAACATTTGTTATCATTTAAACATTAAATATTATTAAATTCATTAGTAGATTTCATTTAGATTTATTCGCGTATCTGTAACCCTCTTTGCTCTTCATTGCTTGCTTTCTCTCTGGTATAACAGTCCTAAAAAGTAGCTATTTAGCATAGGTTCACCAGTGACAAATGGGTGTTTTGTTTTTTGTTTTTGTTTTTATTTTTGTCTAAGATTGATTATATTCCTTTTTTGTTGGTAGTGGTGTTTTTTGTTTGTTTTTCTTTTTGCTTTAAGAACATTTCTAGGGGGGATCCAACATGGCGGCGAGAGGGGAGGCAGCGCTTTCAGTACCTCCTCAACAACGGGGTCAGAGAGACGCATGGATACGCTTAGATTCGACCTGCTGAGAAACTCCTAGCAAAATTCCACTAAAGAGAGA
>NW_026000305.1:1721449-1740223 GCF_001458135.2 Marmota marmota marmota | reverse complement strand
GGGAAATTGCATGGAAATGGAAGGAGACCCTCAGGGTTATACAAAAGAACATACAAGAGGAAATGAGGGGAAAGGGAAAAATAATACAAGGGGGAGAAATGAAGGTCAGTAGAGGGGGTAGAGAGAGAAGAGGGGAGGGGAGGGGAGGGGAGGGGGGATAGTAGAGGATAGGAAAGGTAGCAGAACACGACAGTCACTAGTATGGCAATATGTAAATCAATGGATGTGTAATTGATGTGAGTCTGCAATCTGTATATGGGCTAAAAATGGGAGTTTATAACCCACTTGAAGCAAAGTGTGAAAGATGATATATCAAGAACTATGTAATGTTTTGAACAACCAACAATAAAAAAAAAGAAGAACATTTCTACTAACTAGAAATGCTTAGTTTACTAGAAATTTTCATTCAGTACACTTAGCATAACATTTAACTGTATCCTGGCTTCCACTAATATTCTTGATGTTAAAATCTAACAGTTGGAGGAAATTTGTCTAATTTTCTTTTTTATTTCTGTTTTTGAAATTTAAGTATGATGTGCCTCAGTAAACTTTGCTTTCGCTTTATTATTTTTAAATAAACTATGATTCTATGTATTTGAAAAAAAAAAATTCATTAGTAAAACTGTACCAAAGAACTTGGTCTTGCAATAGGATCACAGAAAACTTGCATAATTCTGATATCATATCAATAATATGGATAAATAATTTTATTAAACATAGGTAAACATAAGATATGAAATTAGCATTTCATAAAAATTGTAATGAAGGAAATTGAGATTAGCTTCATCACACCCTTCTCAGTAAAGGTTCTGTTTTATAAAGTTGGCAACTAGCAAAAAAATACATATTTGATGTGTATGGAATGTTGCATGACCATATACCATCAAGTCTGGTCTTAATTTTCTGCCATTTTCTAAAACCTATCTAGATAAAATAAAGATATTTCACTATCAAATAAAGAACTAGGCTAAAATCAAGGTCAAAAAAAAAATGGAATTAACACTGTCAAGAATCTTACCTAAAATATTTTCTAGGAATGAGAACATTGTTCATTCATTTTTTAAAATTCCCCCTTAATCCACATTCTTAATGTTGAACCTCATCATTTACAACTATAATATTCAGATTAATTTTCCATGATATAGTCTTAAAATTGTATTAGTATTTGGAATTGATTTTTCCTAACACTATATTACATAAGATAAACATAAAATAAAGTACTTACACCACTCCCATCATATAGAACAATAAATAATAGATTCCCCTGACAGGACTCTGATGACCTGGCAAAGCCCGAGTGCTTTCAGCCCAAATCATATAAAACCATAAATCACTCTTTATTTTATAGAACATTTCAAAATGGATTCTTGCTTTCTACCTTGAAAGTCATTTCATGTGTTATTTATAACTAGTGAAGACCAGAATGCAAAGAAAATTACATAGAACTAGAAAATTTACTGTGACTGCTTTTATAAAGAATAACTTCTTTTTTTAGGGAAAAAAAAAAAAAGAATTACCAGTAAGGAAAAACTTGTGAATGCAAAAAACTTTTAGTGAGCCACATCCTTTATTTTACTACTGAACCCTAGATAGAGATCTTCTGCACTATTGTAAACAAAGCATAAACAACATTAGATACAGAAATGACTAGAGAACAATTGCAAATGTAAAACTGCACACTTAACTCATGCTGAAGGCCACTGAAGAAAGATGACATCACAAAATGAAGCAAAAAAAAATGAGATTCAAGTCAGATTCAAGTTGTGTTGCTGATTCCCAACTTGAATTTTTTTTAATATTTATTTTTAGGTTTTAGGTGGACACAATACTTTTTAATTATGTGGTGCTAAGGATTGAACCCAGTGCCTCATGCATGCTAGGCGAGCACTCTACCACTGAGCCACAACCCTAGCCCCCTAAACTTGAATTTTAAATTCAATGTTTATATTAAGTCTACACTTTAGTAGCTACATTATTAAAAAGGAAAAAAAAAAACTGCCAGGGAAGTAGCCTTGGGAACCACTAAAAATAGATAAAAAGCATCATTTTAAAATTAACAATCAATTCAATTCACTTTGATGCTCACAAAATATCAAACACATTAATAAATGTAGTAATGTTTAAATCTATGGATTTTTTATAGTTTTAGAAAAAAGTACTAACATTAAAATATTACTATTATGTAGAATTTGTTACTTTTAAAAAATTCAATATAACATAAGCTCTTAGGAATAAGAATAACATTGTTTTAGTATTCCAAGTACTGAACTAAGAGGATGATTGGCTTCTCATTTTCAGGTTTATACTAAATAGCTGTGACATCAGAAAAGTCACTTACTGTGTTAGTCAGCTTTGTGCTGCTCTGATCAAAATACATGACAGGAACAACTAAGAGGAGGGAAAATTTATTGTAGCTCATGGTTCTAGAGGTTCAGTCAACAGTCAGCTGGCCAGATCCATTTACTTGGTCCCAAAGTAAGGTAGAACAACATGGTGGAAGTGTGTGGTGGAAGAGTGCTGCTCCATACATGGCAGCCAGGAAACAGAATGGGTTAGGTGGAAGGGACCACAGGCAAGATGAACTCTTCCAGGGCATGCCCCCAGTGACCCATCTTCTCTAGCCACATCCCACCTGACTGCAGTTACCACTGAGTCCATTCAATTAGGATGGTCTGATTAAGTTCCAACTCTCACAACCTAATCATTTTAACTCCAGATATTCCTGAATTAACATAGGAGCTTTGGGTTGCCTCATATCCAAATCATAATACTTATCCTCTCTGGAATTCAGCATACATACATACATACACACACACACACACACACACACACACACACACACACACTTATTAGATAAAATGAAGGGGTTGGAATAAGTGGCCCAAAAATTTGTTATAGGTTCTGAAAGGTGAATATTAATATTAGATCAACAACATCTTGAACTCTATTTTTGGGCAAATGATATGAACTGAAAAACACAATCAAGATTCCAGGAACAGAGTGGCTGAATCTCCCGCAAGATCCCTCATTCTCTCCTATGTGGAAGGTAGAGAGAAAAAAAAGGAATTAATAAAGAAGAACTTGGAAAACAGATGGGAGATCAGTAGAGGCAGGAGGCCCAGGGGGGAGGGGGAGGAGGGGGAGGAGGACAAGGAGGAGGGGGAGGAGGAGGGCGAGGAGGAGGAGGAGGAGGAGGAGGAGGAGGAGGAGGAGGAGAGAAGGGAAAGAATTGAGGGATGAAGTTAACCAAATTATGCTATGTACACATATAACACAATGCATTCTACTATTACATATAACTGTAACGAATCAATTAAAAATAAATAGATGGGGGTGGGGTAGTAGCTCAGTGGTAGAGACCTTTCCTAGCATGTGTGAGGCACTGGGTTCAAGTCTCAGCACCACATATAAATAAAGATCCATCAACAACTAAAATATAAAGAAAAAATATTAAAATAAATAAATAGAGTAGAAGAAGGGAATCAGAGTGAAAAAGGAGGTGGGAAAGTAAAAGTGCTGGGGATTAAAATGGAGAAAACTACATTATATGTATTTATGAATATGTCAATATGGACTCCACTATTATTACCCAGACTCCACCAGGTAACATGTTTCTTTACTTTGTGAAGACAGAAGACAAAGATCAACAGTAGTGAAGTTAGAAAAGCTATAACTATAAGGCACTAATAAAAACATTTTTACACTTTTTTATTCATTATTATATATGATGTTATAGATTTATTCTGACACAACTATAAAAGCATTATAAAAATTTGTTCTAATTCAGTCCCCAGTTCTTCCCCCTTCCTTTTCTCCCTCCCCCAGTTACCGTCCCTCTACTCTACTGATCTTTCTGCTATGTACTTTTATTATTTTTTCATTAGTGTCTTGTGGAAACACATGAAAAACACTTTTAAAAGCAGAGAGTACAACCAGAATACCAAATCCACACACCTAAGGACAACATCTACAACAAAACTAGGTGATAAAATATCATCATAAACCCCAAAATACAAAACGGTTATTATAAACCACCAACAACTTTGCCCACATTGTATCAGAAAGTGTGCAAAAGGAAATCGAAGGGAAGACAAAGAAATTTGTGATAGCCCTCAGAGCCAGAAAATCCCCAAAACTGTTATCTGGTACTCACTGGAACATTAAAAGACTATATGAACCAGGTGCAGTGGCACACACCTGTTATCCCAGCGGCTCAGGAGGCTGAGACAGGAGTACTGCTAGTTCAAAGCCAGCCTCAGCAATTTGGGGCACTAAGCAATTCAGTGAAACCCTGTCCCCAAATACGAAAAAAAAAAAAAAGGATGGGGATGTGGCTAAGTGGTCCAGTGCCCCCAAGTCCAATCCCCAGTACAAAAAAAAAAAATGTATGAAAAAGTGGGAAACTTTGCAGGCTTCAACTGTAGATGAATGAACAGGAATCTCTACCAGTGCTAGATTGGAGAGGGGAGAAGGGATGGGGCAAGATGACTCAGAAAACTGACAAACCAGAGACTATGTCATATGACTATGTATGACAAAGTCATACATAGAGGAGTAACTGGGAACCTCACAGAACAGGGGAAATGGGGGCAAAGGAAAGAGAAAGCTCAGACAAAATTTGCAGAGCTTAACAGCCAACAGATCTCAGATACCAGGTAACATGTTTTCATTACTTCGTGAAGACAGAAGAGAAAGATCAACAACAGTGAAGTTAGAAAAGCTACCCTGGCCCATACTCATTATTAAATACATAGGGAAAGCTCATTTCACTTAAAAATGAGGAACACAAAAAAGATCTTGCTGAAACTCCATTCAAGGTACTTTCAGAAAAAATGGAATACAGAGCAAGATAACATTCCACAGACAATGAAAGTATGTCAGAAAGACATCCTCATGAATTGGATGAAAACATTTTAACATAATTGTGGTAATATGAGCTAAAGGAAATTAAGAAAATGGCAGCAGCACTGAGAGAACATCATAAATCACAATTAGAAAAGCTCAAAAGTGAGATGACTAGAGAACAGCCATTTGAAAAAGAGTGAAATAAGTTAAGAAATTGCTTTTTTAAATCAATTCAGTAATGAAAACTAAGCTACAAACTGTACAAGAGCAAAGAAACATAATGAAAACACTGGGCATGAACAAAGCACAGGTGATGGAGGAACTGTGATTATGTTTAAAACAGAGAACGCTCTGTCTTCTAGATACATTATGAAATATTTACACATAGAATGATAACTGGGATTTCCTTCAAACTAATCCAGGGTTGGATGGTGAAATGAGGGAGAAGGTAAAGAATATACAGAAGAGTAGCTATAAACTGATACCTGTTGAAAATACAAGATTGGTACATGAGAGATTATCTTACTTCATTTTTTAAAGGCTGATATTTTCCATAATAAGAACCACTCCAGAAAGTTAGTATGGAGAGTCCTCAAAACCTAGAAATGGGGGCTAGGGTTGTAGCTCAGTGGTAGAGCACTTGCCTAGCATTTATGGAGAAATGGGTTTGATCCTCAGCATCACATGAAAATAAATAAAGGTATTGTGTCCATCTACAACTAAAAAAAAATATTAAAAAAAAACTAGAAATGGAACAACCATTTGCCACAGTTATCCAACTCCTCAGTATACATATCCAAAGGATTTAAAATCAGCATACTATAGTGACACATCCATATCAATGTTTACAGCAGCATAATTAACAATAGCTTAGCTATGGAACCAACCTAGGTGCCCTTCAACACATGAATGGATGAATAAAATGTGGTATATATACACAATAGAGTATTACTCATTCTTAAAGAAGAATGACTTTATGGCATTTGCCAGTAAATGGATGGAACAGGAGATTATCCTGCTAACTGAAATTAGCCAATCCCAATCGCAACAAAACAAAAGGTTGAATGTTTTCTCTGACATGTGGAAGCTAACCCACAAGAAGGGGGTGAGGTACAAGTTCAGTGGAGTAGACAAAGGGGATTGAAGGGAAGGGAATAGTAATAAGAGAGTATAACGAATCTGACACAACTTTCTTATGTGCAAGTATAAATACATCAACATCATGAATATCCACAAGAAATTAATTTTAAACATAACTACAGGTAAATGGCAGAAAGATCAGCAGAGGGAAGGAAACAGGGGTGGGGGTAGGAAGAAGAGGTACTGGGGACTGGATTAGAATAAGATATATTCCATGCTTGTATAATTATGTCAAAATGGATTCTACCATCATGTATACTAAAAAGAACCAACAAAATAAACAAGGCTTAGAAAATAAATAATAAAATGTATTTTATTTTTTAAATTTTAGAGAGCCAATGAAAGATTGGGCCTACAAAATAGAAATTCTCTGAAAAAACAGATTTAGTGTTCAAGTTTTTATATAAATTGAGCAAACTCTATCAACTCAAATTCCCTGAAAAGTTATATTAAGCAATGTAAATAGTTCCTAAGACCTCATCCACGCCAGTAAATGAAATAAGTAGTTTCTATTATAATTAATTTTACTTAGTTTTCATAATGCTAATATTTCTGTTGTATCAATTTATGTGATCAAAATTATCTTCTCAAAGCAAAAGGTACCCCAGATCAGCTCTCTTAAAACTGAACACAATATTTAAGTTGTGATGAGGAAAATAAAGTTGTTTTGTACAGAACACACTTTACTTATGTTCCACAGAAGAAACATGTTTAATTATTTATAAAACTATGAGTCTAAAATAAATGAAATAGACCAAGTGTTCATTCCAATAATGTTATAAAATCACACAAAACACATTCTTCACCCTAATATAAAAATCTTTTCAAGAAACACATTTTCTAAAATGTAGAGACAAAAACTTACAAACTTAGTATCCCTTATTCAAAATGCTTGGGACCCTCTAGAAGACTTTCAGACTTTTGATGTTTTCAGTTGTGCTGTATCTGCATATACATGAGATATGTTGAGGATGAGAGCCAAGTGTAAACAATAATTTCACTTGTTCTGTACACACTTCAAACACATAGACTAAAGGTAATTCTATACAATATTTTTACTGAGCCTGCACTTTGACTGACACATCACATTAACCCAGGTGTGGAATTTTTCACTTATGATATTGTGTTGGCTCTCAAAACATTTAGGAATCTGGATCATTTAGGATTTAAAATTTTTGAATTAAGGATACTCAACTTCTACTTATGAATTTGTTCTTTTAAACTACATCACATTCCTTAAGGTACAAACATTTCAAATTGAATATTAAGTGCAATTCCATTATGTGTTTAAAAGAAATCACTGAGAAAACACTTAAGATAATTATTCTATCCTGCACATTAAAAGGATAAAGAATGATTACACTGAGTTTTTTTAAAATAGGAAAATGATAAAATTTTGTCTAATTAAAGTTAGTTTATTGCATTAAGAATTTCTTATGTACTATTTCAAGAAGGATAAATTAAAACCAATGTATAAGACTCATAAATCACTTTTGGTGAGTTTGCACTTTAAATTGTATATTAGAAATATTTAAACAGAAGCACAACAGTTAATTTTTTTTTCATTTCCTCTCTTATAAATACCTTATATATAAATACTCTCTAAAAATACATATTTACCTCTTGTAAATATGGTGTATTGCTAAAGAAAACATGTGAATCACCCATAACCTGGTCCCTATATTTTCATTTTCCCATGATTTTCCAGTTTTTTTCCACACGTATATACATAGCAGGAGAGGATGAGGAAACTGAAACAGACGGTAAATAATTTGCCCAAAGTCACATACTCAGTAAATGGCAATTATGAGATCAGAACTTAAAGAGTTTGTAGCATTATATCGCTTCAGTATTATATCTCTGTTCGTCCCCCCAAGTAATTTTATGACTATTTCAGTTTCCTAAACGACCTGATTCTAGGAAGTACATACTCTATCTGGAGGATAACAATAATACTACAAAGATACATCTTCCTTTGGAAATGTAAGAAACCACTCAAAAGCAGCTAATACATGTAGAAGGAATTAAATAATTAGAAAAAATCATTTTGTAGGCCCAAATTAAAATACTTATTCATATAAGGGTTGGTAATTAATGCTAAAACAATTATATGAATGGCTGGCATCAAATTTAACATTTGTACAGTAACAAATTTACAGTATACAGATTATTTTCAATACAAAGGGAGAAAGATATCCATATCATAGAGGTATCAGACTGTCACCATTCCATTCCAGGGTCAATCTTAACAACATTCATAGTTGATCAACAAGATGTTACATTTCTTCTGGTATGCTCCAGCATGACATTCACATGACCTAAGATATATTCTAAACAAAAATGTTAACCTTGAGTCCATCAAGCCTTTAACTTCCGGCTTACAGGGAAAACACAGGACCCAGAAATAAGTTAAATGATACTATAAGTAAGACAGCATCCAAATCCCAAACACAGCACATTCTGTAGGACCACTGACCTGCTATCTTCCAACATTTACAATTTTTAAAAGAAAAGATGGACAACACTAGAATAAAACATTATACAGGACAACAATTTAGAAGCAATGCACAGCCAGTCACGGTGGTGCATGCCTGTAATCCCAGAGGCTTGGGAGGCTGAGACAGGAGGATCGTGAATTCAAAGCCAGCCTCAGCAAAAGTGAGGTGCTAAGCATCTCAGTGAGACCCTGTCTCTAAATAAAATACAAAACAGGGCTGGGGATGTGGCTCAGTGGTTGAGTGCCCCTGGGTTCAATCCCCAGTACCCCCTCCCAGAAAAAAAAGAACCAATGCACAATGCTGAACTTAACTCCATTATACATACCAGCTAAAAAGAGTATGGGGATGGTATTGGAGAAAATTAAATATGATCTGTATGCTAGATGAGAAAAAAATGTAGGAATGGATTACAAGATGCGGATTATTAACTGAAAACACTGCACAGGGTATGCATGGTATTTTCTTATTTTAGCATAAGTGTGTATGTTTCTGACAATATATATTTCCTGAGAGGTTTAAAAAACCTGAGAACCCAGGCTGAGGTTGTGGCTCAGCAGTAAAGCACTTGCTTAGCATGTGTGAGGCACTGGGATCGATTCTCAGCACCACATATAAATTAATAAATAAATAAAGGTCCACCAACAACTAGAAAATTAAAAAAAAAAAAAAAAAAAAAAACTGAGAACCAACAGGAAAACACATAAACTTTGGTAAACCAGCATAACCTAGTGAGGTTGAAGATTTGCAAGCTTAGAATATGTATGATTGCAGTGTGAATGTCTGTATGAGGGAATCACAGACATGTGCATTATATGAATGAATCTCACAAACATAATACCAAATCACAAAAAGCAAGTCATGCAAAGAATACATACAGTAGAATTCTGAAAGTCAGGCAGGAGTTACAAACAAGTAAAACTATGAATATACTGTTTAGAGATATTTGAACACATAATAAACCCACTTTACAAACTACGATATTAGAAATTGACAAAATTTACCATAATGGTTACAACTTCAGGAATGGAAGACAGGACAAAATGATGATAGAGCAAGCAGGGGGCTTTTGAAGTGTTAGTAAAATTCTTAAGTAGTGTTTTTCTTTGACTGTATCCTACACACATAAGCATTAAGCATTAACTGAAAGGGACAATACTCAGAATCAAACAGAAAGCTGTGGACCAGATCCTGGGCCTCACCCTAAGACTGAATATTCCACTAGGTACACAGCCACTCATCCTCCTTAGAAATATATGGGTTCAAAAAAAAACAAAGAAAGAAATATATGGATTCTTTAATATATAAAATAAAACATTTTATTATTTTCAAATTTTACTCTAAGTAAAATAAGTAGCTTTAAATGGACGTCATCATCCTTACATCATCTCTACTGAACAATTTCTTTAGAATAAACTCTCAGATCTGGAGTTAGTGACTCTAAGGCAATGAACATATTGACTGTTACATTACTTTGCAATGTCCTAATATATGATAATATCAGTATACCAACTGAATACAACTTCATCAAACAATTAGTTATTATTTTCAATATAATTTTTAATGATTAGGTTACTTTGCAATTGACTTTAAGGTATTTTACCAGCATTTTATTCAATATTTTGATCTTTTTCTCATCTTAGTTTATTTAAATTTACCCATTTATCTACAGATCTAAATATTTTCAAAGAAATTTGAAAGAACTCTTTATGTGTTATTAGGCTTTATGCATTTATAAGTGTCAAATAATTCCATGCTGGCTTTATTTTATTTTAGTTTGCTATTTTTCATAGCAGATGCTATAATGTTTCACACATTCAGATGTTTGCCTTTTTGAGTGATTTCTATGGCTTCAAAGAGGGCAAGTTACTATTTCCCAACAGATCTGATGACCCACTTTACTCTTCCACTTTAACACACACTACACTGAAAGAGACATCTAGACTAGTAGCAGAAGATAAAGTCGAAAAATGGATCTTACAGGACAAAATAAGATAGCTATTTCAATTTGGTGGCATAAGAATAGATTATCAGCTTAATGATGCTGGAATAGCTGGCTAATGATTTAAGGAGGAAAAACTCATACTCTAAAACAAAATGAAAAAAAATGAATCAGATGAATCAATGTTTAAATCAAATGTTGAAATACTGAGCATGTGTAAGGCCCTGGATATGATTCCCAATACAGCAGGGGGAGAAAACAAGAAAAGAAATATTGAAAAAGGAAAATAAGTTATATTTAACCTCAATCTATGAGGGAAAGGCTTTCCACGAATATCTCCAAATGCAGAAACCATTTTAAAATCTTTGATGTATTTAACAACATAAAAATTATAAATTTTCATACTAGAAAGTGTTATAGGAATAGAAGGCAGACTTTGCTAATATATATGACAATAAGGACACAACAAAAAAGGAAAACTACAAGTAAATATCCTTGATGTACATATATTCAAAGTCCTCAAAAAAATACTAGGAAACCAAATTCAACAGCACATTTAAAAGATCATTCACCACAATCAAGTAGGATTTATTTCAATGATAACAAGAATGATTCACTATACAAAAATCAATAAATGCAATATGCCACACTAACAGAATAAAGCACAAAAATCATATGATCATTTCAATAGATGCATAAAAAGCACTTGATAAAATAACATCTCTTCATGATAAAAAATAAAATAAACTTTGATAAAATAACATCTCTTCATGATAAAATAACATCTCTTCATGATAAAAAAATTAGGTAGAGAAGGAATGTACCTCAAAACAATAAAAGTGATATGTGACAAAACCACAGGTAGTATCATATTGAATAGGGAAAAATGGAAAGCTGTTCCACTAACATTTGGAAAAGGATAAATATGTCCACTTTCAACACTATTATTCAGAATATTATGGGAAGTGCCAGCCAGAGCAACTGGGCAAGGGAAAAAATAAACAGAAGTCATCCAAATTGGAAAGGAAGAAGCCAAACTGCCCTTGTTTGAAGACCACATGATTTTATATATAAACACTTTTGGAAATAGTAAAAGAATTCAGCAAAATTACAGGCTACAAAATCAAGACACAAAAACAGAGTATTCCTATATGCTAATAGTAAATTATCTGTAAAACAAATTAGGAAAACAATCCCATTTATAACAACAAATCCTCACAATAAATTTAACCAAGGAGTTAAAAGATCTTTAAAAAAACTACAAAACATCAACAAAAGAAACTACATACAAGAAGGAATTGATGTCTTTAGTATGTAACAAAGTATTACATATTGATAGGGAAAAAATAATGATTCAATAGAAATGGGTCAAAATAATGTATAAAGGAATTATAGGTGACCAAGATGCATATTAAACATTCAACCTCATTTATTACATTAAAATTAAAATTAAAACAAGAAAATAATATTATTTTATTGACAAGATCATTGTGTAAGAATTTCCTGGTTGTGATACAATTATGTAAGATATTACCATTGGGGAAAACCATTATATAGGGTCTTCCTATATTATTACAAATGTATGTGAGTTTACCACTATTTCCAAATGAAAAGGTTTTTATTTGTTATTGTTTTGGGAGGTGGGTATCAAGGATTGAACCAAGGGCACTCAACCACTGAGCCACATGCCAGGACCTTCTTATATATTTATTTAGAGACAGGGTCTCACTAAATTGCTGAGGCTGGCTTTGAACTTGTGATCCTCCTGCCTTAGCCTCCCAAGTCACTGGGTTCACAAGCCAGGCACCACCAAGCCTGGCTCCAAATGAAAAGTTTTTTAAATCAGCACTGAGAGAGATCATGTGGTTGACTTGGAATGATGTTCATGACATATTGTGAATAAGAAAAAAAAAAACAGGTTTCAAAATAGAGTCTAAAATAAGGTATATTTTTTATAAATAGAAGAACACAAACACAAAACAAAGGTCTGGAAATTGATGCGTAAGTGTCAGTCATTACACTTTCTTTTTTAATGAGAGGGACCTTGGAAGAAAAAATATATTATCATATACAGGCTGTCAATTAAGACATATGTTCCTATTGTAAATGCTAACAGCTATTGAAAATGGTAAGAACCAAAGAACAATTTTTTAAAAAGTCAGGGCTGGGGTCTAGCTCTGTGGTAGAATGCTTGCATAGCATGTGCGAGGGCTGGATTTGATCCCAAGCAGATCAAATTTAACAAAGAAAAGAGAAAAAAGTTTCAGCAGGGTGTGCAGGCACATGCCTGTAATCCCAGCAACTCAACTAGCTAAAGCAGGAGGATTGCAGGTTGGAGGTAGCCTCAGCAACTTTAAAAGACTCTAACCAACTTAGTGAAACCCTGTCTCAAAACAAAACAAAACAAAAAGGGCGAAGGAGGAAGTTCAGGGGTAAAATGGCCCAGGCAACAATTCCCAGCACAAAGAAAAATAATTAAACAAAAGCTAATACTTTAGAAACTGAAAAATGAATCCTTGACCTTGAAAACTGAATTTGCCAGTGCAGAACACCAAAACAAAAATGGCAAATCCTAGCATGTGCAGGGGGAGTATTTTAGTGGGAAATTACATATCCTGGAATCAATAAAGAATTCTTACTGAAACAAATTATATCTTAAAATGTGACTGTAGTCTCTGATCCCATGTCTTGTCTTGATTTAGTAGCTGCAATTCTTTTTTTTTTTTTTTTTTTCAGTTTTAAGGATTAAATACAGCCTGGGTATTCTGTTCATTTTTATCAAAAGGTTTGGAAACTGACAGAGATGTTACAATGCTGTCAAAAAAGGGGTGACATGAGACTAATGTGTCACAAATTTTAATGATAACACTCGAAAATAAAACTATCAACCACAAACCTAGAGGAAACGATTCTAATCTTGATTATTATTTTTTTCAGTTGGAAGAATCCAACACGTTCGGTGTAATATTTCAGCTTTAGTTGAAGCAACTTAGTCTTAATTTTCTGATACAGGCCAAACCTACATTTAACTAACTAAGGCTCAGACTCCATATTTGTAAAAAGGAAATGACATAATATTAACCACCAATAGGATTACTGTAAGATTCAAAAGAACAATACAATGTTTGCGACAACACTGTTAAGAAAAAAGTTCATTAGTACCTTTCTAAATGTGATAAAAACCAAATTGGTCAACTAGTACAATATTTCCAACTTAAAGCTCTTGGTAACACAATACAGGACGATACACGTTAAGCATTACACACTGGTCAAGATACCTTGGTCACTTATATTTACAAACTTTTTTTTGACAGCCTCTGTATGGTAATATGCTAGCCCGCATAATCATGCTCTGATTAATCAATATGTGATGAGTTATTGTCTTTTTTTACACTGCCCTTTAATAAAATTATTAGAAAAGCAAAAAGACAATAAATCAACCTTTCAATAAGTATCTCTATCTTGTTGGCCACAAATAAATGTTCCCAAATTATCTCCAATCTCTCTACACTGTATATCATAAACTGGGCACTATGTAATTTTTAGTCTATTTTACAATTAAATCCATTTACATATATAACAGGCACAGGCTAACTTTTCAGTTAAAAGTCTTCACACTAAAATGCAATAACAGATGATTTAGCATGAGTAACAGGTCAATTATATGGAATTATAATTGTTTCTGTGCATTGGGATTTTATGTTAAACATGAGAATCTGAGGGTGAGCAGCCACATTTGATTTTAATTGCTGCAGCCTGAGTTATCCAAAACACCATGAGAACACTGGAGAAAATGAGAAAATGACAAGAGGCATGGGAGATGAAAATGATGCTGCTGAGGGAACTGGTAACAGATGTGGCTCTCTCTAAAGACCTGCCTCAAATTTATGATTCACAGAGAAGTGTAAGCAGTACTCAGAGAGTCTTCTCCAGAGTTAGATAACTCCCTTTACATTTCTAGGTATTGAAAGCAGAAAAGGTGTACTTTTCCATCAATAAATGCCTGCAGAAATGCTAAGCATTTTTCAGAACAGCAAAATCTGTAGGCTTTCTTTAGCTCCTTCAATATTTCTTATACCAAAAAGGAAATATATCATACAATGCCCCAAGTAAAATGAACACTAAATCTGTTCAAAACAAGTGATAAATAAAAAAAGAAATTAAAGAAAAAAAATAATAAGTAATGCAATGTGGTGAACAAAAAAGAAGAAAATCTACAAAACACCAGGTAAGGGGCTGGGGTTGTGGCTAGAGTGGCAGAGTGCTTGCCTAGCATGCATGAGGTGCTGGGTTCAATCCTAGCGCTACATAAAAATAAAATAAAGATAACATGTCCACCTAAAACTAAAAAAATAAATAAATATTTTTAAAAACAGGTAAGAAATCTTATTGAAATAGTGGCAATAGATACACAAAGTTCTTTCCCACCAAGCAGCCAATGGGAAGACAAGAAGATGAATCAGACACTTGAATCCTTTCATTACTGTCCATGGAAATTATTAATCCTTCCTGAAAAGCATTCAGGCAATAGTCATGAAACTAAAAGCCATCGTATGGCTTTAGGGGCCATAAAAATCAACTACATTTTCTGAGCCCTAAGCATTTTATATGAATTATTTCTTTCAATCCTTAACACCACTCTGTAAAATTTATTGTATTGAGAAATAAAAAAGATAAAGCTTAAAGAGGTTAAGGTATATACGTAAAATGGTCTAAGAGGCATAGCTGGAATTCAAACTTAGTTTGTCTGATTCCAGAGCCACGCTGTCAGTTGCTACATTATACAGCTCATGAGATTATATGCATACCAAAGTAAGTAAAATATATGGTATAACATTTGTAGAACTAAATGACTTCTAATATACTATTTCCCTCACACCATCTGTTATTCCAATATTCCATAGATTTTGAAGTTCTTGCCCTTTGCCCTACAAAAAAAAACTATGTATATAAATTAAAAATCATCCTTACTACTTACATTCTGTTATAGCATGCCTTTTTAAAAGCTGTAATCCATTTCATAACCAACAAATAGGTGGCATCTTGCAATTTGAAAAACAAAACCCGGGCTGGGATTGTGGCTCAGCGGTAGAGTGCTCCCCTAGCATGGGCGAGACCGGGTTCAATTCTCAGAACCACATAAAAATAAAGGCATTGTGTTGTGTCCATCTACACCTAAAAAATAAATTTCAGAAAAAAAGTAGGCTGGGGTTGTGGCTCAGTGGTAGAGCGCTCGCCTAGCATGAGCGGGACCCGAGTTTGATTCTCAGCACCACATAAAAATAAAGGCATTGTGTTATGTCCATCTACACCTAAAAATAAATAAATGAATAAATATTTTAAAATAACTTTAAAAAAATAAATAATATA
The DNA here is from genome assembly GCF_001458135.2 of Marmota marmota marmota. Lineage (NCBI taxonomy): Eukaryota > Metazoa > Chordata > Mammalia > Rodentia > Sciuridae > Marmota > Marmota marmota. The sequence continues at coordinate 1,724,431 of NW_026000305.1, read as the reverse complement.
AAGATATTGTGTCTAACCAAAAATAAATAAATAATAAATCTTAAAAAAAAAAGTACTCTAGACAATAAGGATATGGATATTTGGAAATATATGAGAAGGAGCACATACATCATGGGCTGTTAGAACCACATGCAGGCATCCTGCGAGAGGATTAAATGAGATACAAATATGGGAAATCACTTATATTAAGACTGGCACAAATGGATATTTGGCAAATATCATTTTTCAAAACACTTAGTGCAACATTGGCATTCCCCAAGATTTAGAGAAATGAAGCTACTCAAATACCATCATAACCATTATGGTTGTTTTAGTCAGCTTTTTCACTGCTCTGACAAAAAATAATTTAGAGAAGGAAAAGTTTATCTGGAAGCTCACAGTTTCAGAGGTCTCAAGCCATAGACAGCAGGCTCCATTCCTCAGGGCTTGAGTGAAACAGAACATCATCATGGAAGAGTGTAGCAGAGTGAATTGGCTCAAGACATCATATCAGGAAGTGGAGAGAGACTCATCTTGCCAGACACAAAATATATATTCCAAAGGCACTCCCCCAATGTCTACCTCCTTCAGCAACACCCTACCTGCTTTCAGAAACCAATCAGTGAATCCCAATCAGTGGATTAATTCATTTATTAGGCTAAGGCTCTCATAACCCAAGCAATTCACCTCTAAGCTCTCACATATGAGCTTTTGGGGGACACCTAATATCTAAACCATTAAGAATGGTCAATGAATGAGCTGCCAGTCAAGGTTAACTATTTTAACATTTCAATTCAAAAACATCAAGGAGGGGCCGGGGTTGTGGCTCAGTGGCAGATTGTTCACCTAGCGCGGTGCTAGGTGAGCTCTAGCATGGGCAGTATGCTAGGTTTGATCCTCAGCACTACATAAAAATTAAAAAAAAAAACACAAAGGTATGTGTCCAACTAAAACTATTTAAAAAAAAAAAAAAAAACAAGGAATAGAAATGCACTCTATACATGAACTGCCCTGAGAAAATAGCTTCTCATATCAAGAAAATGGCTTTTGGTGGAAAATTAGAATCTAAAGTACATTAACCACTGACTTGACTTCTTAAATGGACTATACAGAACAAAATTTATCTCTTCTCAAGGACACAGGGTTATGATTAAGCACATATAATGGTAACTGTAGAGCTGGTAGACCCCTATCTTAAATATAACCTAACTCAAATCTCTCACTTTACAGATGAGCAAACAGATACACAAAGAGGTTATGCAATTCCCCCAAAGTCATACAGTAGGAAATCATACAATAGGAAGGTCATGTGATTACAACATGCCAGGCTGCCACATCTATTATTGTACTATGTTGAACACTATCTTGCAAGAAAATAAGGATTCAGGAGCACAGAACCCCTTATATTTGTTATTTTTCTTATCCCTTCAATTTTTCCATAACCTTTAGCAATAAAGTTCTTTAAATGTACCTATATTTTTATCTTCTGCAAGAAAATGATAAGCCAGCTTACTCCATGGCCCATCTTAGAGAAAGAATTCTGTAAGATAATGTGGTATACTTCTAAAAAAGAAAGTGATGCAGATTTAACCTCTGCGTGGTCTTCGAAAGCAAGGATAAAATGAAAAACCCATGCTGTCTTAAGAACAGCTTTGGGGATGTGACTGTCAAGAAGTTGAAAAAGTTCCTTAAGAAAAATCAATACATAAACTTCAAGAGGACAAGGTATCAATAAATATGGGTGCTTGTTGCTACAATAAATGGGGTGAAACCATTGTACTACTTCATGTAGGGTTACATCTTCCCTTTTCTATACAGATATAAACTGTCACTTATACATCTAATAATATCCCCAACACAGTTTTTTGCAGAAATTGGTAACACTCTCTATATCTTCAAAGGGGATAATTCTAATATGCTGAGCATGCTAGAAGTATTTCTAAAATAAGAATAAGTTCTAAGACCTGAAGTATTTCCCTATATATGAAGCATGTCAATATTATCACAAAGCTCTTACATCTTGAGTACTCTTCTGTTCAGTTCTGCTTTCTGCTAGAGTATACAAATAAGTCACCTCCAATTAGAGGTTACATTATATTGAGGGGGGGTGTACCAGGGGCACTAGACTACTGAGCCACATCCCCAGCCCTATTTTTTTTTTTTGGAGAGAGAGAGAGAGAGAGAGAGAGAGAGAGAGAGAGAATTTAATATTTATTTTTTTTTTAATTTTCAGCGGACACAACATCTTTATTTGTATGTGGTGCTGAGGATCAAACCCAGTGCCACGCGCATGCCAGGTGAGCACGCTACCACTTGAGCCACATCCCCAGCCCCCTATTTTTTTTTAAATATTTTTTTTTACTTATAGGTGGACACAATACCTTTTATTTTATTTTTATGTGGTGCTGAGAATCAAACCCAGTGCCGCACGAGTGCTAGGTCAGTGCTCTACCGCTAAGCAACAGCCCCAGCCCCCCAGCCCTATTTTGTATTTTATTTAGAAGCAGGGTCTGAGATTCTTAGAGCCTCGTTTTTTGCTGAGGCTGGCTTTGAACCTGAGGTCCTCCTGCCTCAGCCTCCCAAGCAGTCAAATGGGATTACAAGCATGGGCAACCGCACCCGGCTTATAAGGATTATTTTTAATGTCCTTTATTCTGTTTCTTTCTATTTTTCCACAGTTCAGGTACTTTATATTATTCTTTTGCCTTTGGTTACTCAAGAGATACTTTCTGTATTTTCTTAGTAGAAGGAAATGGGCTTAACTAAGAAAGTACATAGAATATTTTTCCCATGATCTCTTGAAAATGTGATCTTAAGGAAAACTTACACCTTGTCTTAAAGAAAACAAAAATACAAATTAGTCAAGATTAAAGGGATTTTTAAAATATTCTCAGATGATTCTACTTGAAGCAATTTTCTCTTGGCAGAATTTTAACTAAAACTGTAAAAAAGAAAAATTACATCTCATAGCCTATTTCTTCATGTTTCTGATATGTGTATGGT
>NW_026000305.1:1716594-1721370 GCF_001458135.2 Marmota marmota marmota | reverse complement strand
AAAAAAAAAAAAAAAAAAAAAAAAAAAAAAAAGTGGAAAAGTGCATTGAAGTGAGGGGGATACTGTTGTGATCTCAGAAATTACTTCTGAGATTCTTTTATACTACTTTCAAAATAAACCCAGGAGACTTTTCAGTAGTGGTGATACTGCCATTTATCAGTGCCCAGTTCTGCTTCCTCACATGTTGAAGTTTGAATATTAGAGAAGCACGCAGAGGCAGGCATATAAAGTAGGGTTTATTTAAAAAGGAGTAACATAGACTTCTCTCAGGAGGGAGAAGAGGGCCATAGCCGGTATATTGGTATCCCAAGAGTGAGGTGTTCAGTCCTTTTTATATGTCCTAGGCTTCCTTTGTTTTCCTGCCTTTCCCCCTTATCTTTCTCCTTCCTGCCACTGTGACTATTAGGCTCAGGAATGCTTGGTGGGAGGGCCCAAAGGTGGGAAACTGGTGGGCTGAAGGGGGAAGGGAAAGAAACAGTAGCCAAGGACACATTAACAACCTTATAAGGCCCTGTAGGGAGCAGCAGTTTCTGGGACAGGTTACCTTGGCAACAGGTTGGAGAAGGGTCAGGTTCTTGGTAAGGGTGGAGGAAGGGCTCTGAAGGAATTAACATTTCAATCCCTCAGGGTACAGTCTCCAACTTCCCAGACTCAATCAAAATTGGCCTCCTTGATTGGACCTGACTTGATTTACCTATCTCTACTGACTGCCTGTCTAATTCTGGCTTCAGTGGGACCTTCCCCTATACCACCTGTTCTCTGAGCTGCCAGTGGTCCCCCAGGCCCATTCTTTCCTTACAGGTCTTTGTGATCAGCTCAAACTCTTGTTTATGTAGCATAGAATGATCTAGCAAACCTCTATCCTTAAGATTAAGGAGGAGATATATTTAACCTGATTTGAACATTACACAATTTATACATGTCTCAAAAGAGCATATCATACCACATAAATATGTTCAATTTTAATGTGTCGGTTAAAATCATAAAATAAATAAAAGCAAAGAAGATTTTTTTAGAGAACAACGAAATTTGGGGGGATTTTTTTTTTAAATAAGTTTTGGTTCAGCTTCTGGCTCCTCCTCCTTTCATCTCCACCCTATATTGGGCCAAGTTTCCCTACATGGTGTTATTACTTGTCATAACCTACCATATCAAGCTGAAATTATTTGCATTTTCATTCCTATAAGTTACACATATCCCCAAAAGTACAAAAACACAAACACAGACATACAACACTATAAAGTATAAAACCCTGTTTTCATACTAGGAATTCAATCAATGTTTGCTGAACAGAACTTACTATCATAACAAATTATAAACCCAATGAGGACATGGACTTAGTCATCTTCTCCTTTATATCTGCTCAACACAATCATGTGTCTTGTATTTTTAAGATGCTCCAAACATTTGTTAATTTTGAAATGTTCTATGAAACTCCTTTAAAATGTATTTTTTGGGGATTTCTTTGGCTCTATTTCTGTCACATTTTCCCAGAATCATTAGCAATATTATAGAAGTTTATTAATTTCCTTTATAGATTATCCTGTTGTGCTAATTCTCTTGCAATATGGTCATCTGATGAATATTTCATGCAAAATAGGTTCCCCCAGAGAAGTATAATGTATTGTTCAATAAATCACTGTGCCATTTGCCTTAGAATGAAAAGAAAGTTTTGAGTATTATCAGATATGAGCTAGATTTTATCTGTGAGATTCTTGATATACTAGTGGCGATGAAAATTAATAGATTTCCCAGAGTAAACAAGAAACTTCCAAAAATAATCTCTAAAACTGAGACTCCATGACTGGGGCTGTAACTCAATGGCAGAGCACTTGCCTAGCATATGTGAGGCCCTGAGTTAGATCCCCTCTGCCAGGGGGAAAAAAGTGAGATGCCACAAATGGATGGTTAAAAACATAATAAATCAAAGTATTACTTTGGAGATTTATTTATATACATGCACATGTATATGTGTTACATATCATATATAACCTTTTCAATATGGGTATCTAAGTTTCTAATTTACATAAATTTCTCTAACAATTATACCATGAAGATAGAACTCATTAATTAATTTGTCCCTCAAATATTCCTTAAGCACCTACTATGTGCAAAGCACTAGTTTATAAGTTGGGACTATAGCAATGGAAATTTGCATCTAGTGGAGTAAAATAAAATAAATAAATAGTTACTCTGTCGAGCTAACTTTCCAACCTGGCCTCAAACTTGAAAACTCCTTTTTTTCCTGCTGATAGAAAGCTCACTCCTCAGAAAGATAATATGACCAACCCAAATTTAGATATCTTCACTCCAAAGTTACATGACTTATTTACACCCTCTCCGGGTATACAAACAATTATTACATTGAGAAAACTTAAACCCTCTGCATTGAGAAAAAGTTCAAAATACTTTTTTTTCAAATATACTTTCTTAGATGAAACCAAGAGTTGATAGTGTCAGTAAGAAAGGAATAAAAAAAAAAAAGAACTGAATTATTTTCTATCATTCTAAGAACATCTAATTTTGAGAGCTGAAATACTTTATTTGGATAAATCACAGTACAATAGAATAATAGATAACTAAGAAATGACCACCTTACTAAGTCACTGTGACACTAATTTTGTATATAATGGTTTCCTGTGTTGCAATAATAACATTCCCTGAATATGTATTTTGTATTTAGAAGTTTACTTAATTATAAGATGACTACTATTTTTTACAAACCAGTAATTTAAATGGTCTGTCTCCCTTCAGACTTTCTATTGAGCTTCCTAACCAACTATCTAACCCCCTCACTCAACAACTCTTCTATGCATGTCCAATACTGAACTCCTGAATATTTCAATCCTATCCTGAAACCTTCTTTTACTCCAGGGCTCTCTGCCTTAGAAATGGTAACACTGTATTTTCTCAAGTCAAAAACCCAAGAGTAGACCTCAGCAACTCATGCCAGATTTGTCTACAAAATGTGGTCTAAAAGACCCTGCTTAACTGTCCAGTCTCATGTGTCTTCCCCTTCACTCTGTAACCTCCAGCCACATTAGCTCTTCTTCCTTTCTTCTAAAAGCCTATGCTCCTTCCTGCTCAGGGTTTTCCCACATTCTCTTACGTGTGTCTGAAGTGTACCTTTATCCTTCTCCACCCCTTTCTCCTAGTTTAATTGTACTCAGTCTTTACTGTTACTTAGAAATGTCATGAACTCTGAGAGTCCCCTTTCTAGTTTAATTATCCCTATTACCTTATACACCTCCTTTGTTGAACTTATCATTGTTGGAAATATCCAATTACATATAATCATTTGTTTCATCATGCTAGAAGGTAACCTCCATATAGACAAGGACAGTGCCTATATTGTTCATCACTATATTCCCAGGACATAATCCAGTGCCTGTTACAGAGTGGCATTCCAAAATATCTGCTGAATGAATAGATGAATGTTAATTATATGAATTCTTGAGGAAAAAACATGTTATAATAATTAATTCTATTATAATGGGAATAATATGAGTCAGTTGCCCTGAACATTTATTTCAACCTCTGGTCTTTGGTTTGTAATTCATTACATATGTAGTTAATACAAATTCAAATCAGCAAAAAAAAAAAAAAAAGGACAATACCACTAAGACTACTAAGTGTCCATATCCTGCCTGACCTCTAATTTTCTCCCTAGAGGTAAACATTATTTATTACCAGTTTCTTATGACCTGCTAGAGATAATACAATAATAAAGAGCATTTGTGTAGCACAAATGATAGTATGCTATAAATATTATTATTTTCTTTATACCTTTTTTATCCCATTTTATTTTGAAAATCTTATACTCATAAATACAAGTGATGCTGCAATGAACATCCTTCTTTAGAAAGGCAGTATGGATAATGGTTCTGAGTTCAGGTTCTTGTACAGACTCTCTAGGTTTGAGTCCCAGTTCTATCATTGACCAACCGGCCACTAGCAAGTGATTTAACTTTCATGAACCTCATTTTTCACCAATCAGGCAAAAATCAATTTTCACCAATCAGGCAAAAATTAAAAGATTTGATAACACACAGCATTGGTAAAGGCATGGGGAAGCAGGCACATTTATATGGTGTTGAACTGTAAATTGGTACAGTTTCCTTAAATGGCAATTTGGCAATATCCATCAACATATCAAATGTATGTACTTAGTGATTTAGCACTTTCTCATTTGGAATTTATTCTGTAGTCCAGTGAACTTGGTTTGTCATCATTTGCAAGGATATAATACTATACATCACTGAAATATTTTGATGACCTTTGGGTTTTAAATTCATATAACCAAGAAACAATTTTTCAAGATTAATAGTTATTTCTACATGTAATACCATAATATGGATAATATTTTCTTAAACAAAATATAAATTCTTTCCTCCCAAGATGGCCTGGAAATTAAGCATATAAACATATTTAATAAAAGCTTATGTTAATTCAAGGATCATAAGAGTTAGCAGTAGGAAGGCGGGGATATTTGTTTATGAATTATCCTAAGAATCTAAAAGAGAGCCTGTAATAGAATATGAGCTTAATAAGCATTTCTAAAATATCAAAGGTCTAGATATTCATATTATGTCCCTCTATAACCTTTTTTAAATACTATGGTTACTTTTTTTCACCAGAGACGTTTTCCCAAAACATGTTCTGGGGAAAAGGAATTCTGCAAGACATTAACAGGGATTTCATGACCAAATATTTGTAGGGAGCAGTTAAACTTAAATGGTTTTTTTACTATAATGTTCCTCAAGTATTTTATTATAT